>NW_020950172.1:1053777-1091010 GCF_900497805.2 Vombatus ursinus
CCATCCCCTGTTCTCAGGCCCCTCCCAGCCCTGCCATCCCCTGTTCTAAGGCCATTCACGGCTCTGACATCCCCTGTTCTCAGGCCCCTGCCAGTTCTGATGTTGCATACTTTCTACCCATGATGTTTCCCCAGTGACCTCCTCTAAGAACCCTTTCTGATAAAGCCAACATCTAAGGTGTCAGGCCCATGTCTTGCATGGAGCCAATCACCCCTCCTCCTTTCCCTCCCTCATTCTGTGTGATCCCTTCTCATCCTCCTGGGGTCTCATCAGCTTCTATAGCCTGGATCCAAGACCTTTGGAAGGACTGGAGCTTATAGGCAAGTTTCCCCTGTGGGAGTGGAAGTGGGGGAGCTCCAAGCTGGCTCTAAGCACTCTGGCTCAGATTAGGTTGGGCTTGCCATGTTTCTGAGGCAGCATAGGGCTGCCAGGTCATTGTTTGCTCCCCAGGATAGTTACTCCTCTGGACCCCATCCCAATCACGCACTAACGAGAAGGGGCAGCATCGTGGCAGGAGGATGGACCTCCGGTGCCACCTGTCCATTGTAGGAAGCAGGATGATGTGGGGGGGAGAGGGAGGGAAGATGTGGTTTGAGCCTGTTTCTGTCTCTTAGACCACAGGCAGTCAGCTTCCTTGTCGGTAAAATGGGGGCGATCCTGGGGGCATTACCAGGCTTACCATGTGCACAGCTGAGTGTCCTTCAGGGTAGATGTGGGAGCCCTTTTCTGGGTCAGGCAGGGACCCTGTGACTGTCACACTGAAGCTGGCAGAGGAGCAACCCCCAAGCATAATAAACACTTTCTTCTGCTGTGTTAACTAATGCAGTACCATGCCTTTAATTAGCAAGGCCATCTGGTCAGCAGGAAACGCTGCTTGGAATCCTGGTAGGCTATTTGTACCTGGGAATGAAGGTATCAGTAGGAAATTGAAGTATAAAAGATTTTGTCATTGAAAGTGGGGGTAGGGGGAAGAGGCTGGAATTCCAGAGGTGGGAGGGGCTGTAGATCAGGGCATGTCAGGGCTGGGAGGGGTCTGAGAATAGGGGATGTCAGAGCTGGAAGGGAACCTAGAACAGGGGATGTCAGGGCTGAGAGGGGCCTGAGAACAGGTGATGTCAGACTTGGGGAGGGGCCGCAGGACATAGAATGTCAGAACTGAAAGAGACTTTAGAACCCAGAACATCAAAGCTGAGAAAGTTTAGAAAACTGTTTCTGAGCTCAGAATTAACTTAGCACATGGAATGTCTGATGTCTCATAAGAGCTGGGAAGGACCTTTGAGATCTCTTATTCCCACTGCTTTATTTGATAGAAAATGGAATCGAGGCCCAGGATTAGCTGCCTTGTCGAAGGTCACAAGGTAAGTTAGGCTACATTTTTGTACAGTATCATTAGGAGGCATTCCAGGATATTTGGGGAAAATGTTGATACTTTTCAAAATTAAAACCCTCTATAATTGCTCTTGAATGATAAAGCACCTACTGTGTGCCAGGCTAAGAGTCCGGAATATAACTCTTCTGCCCTGGGCTGCCAATTTGAGATGAAAGGCATTCCGCTGAGACTTCCTGGGAGATGGGGAATGGAACACTAACTCATGGGCTCATCCCTCCCAGTGCATCACAATTCTAGGAGCTAGAGACAGAAAGGGCTTGGGTTGGCAGGGGGCCTGAAGGTGGCCAGAGGGAAGCAGCTCGGGGGCCTGGGTGGAGGCTGGTTGTGCAAAAATCTCCAGAGCGGGGGATGGGACTGAGGGGCACCTGATGAGCTGGGGCTTTAGGCAGAGGGTGAAGGTGGTTGTGAGACCTCTGCTTGCTCTTAGCAGACCCATCTTTTGGAGCAAGTGTTTAGAAGCTCAATCACTGAAGCTTATCAGAAAAAACACAGAACTGGACCCAGTGAAGGCAGGTCAGCAGGAAACCATTTTAGAAGCCCGGGCAGAATGGGGGCTCCATGCTTGTGGACACCCTAAGGAGCATCTGGAGAAGCCTGGGCTCATGTATGAGCTGCTTGTTTCTCATCTCAGAGTGTGGAAATCCTCCCATTTGCTAGTGTTTTGTCAAGTTTATACTAACAAAAAAATACACATTAAGAAAAAAAACTATTCAGGAAAAATTACTAAGCGTCCCTATCCTTTGTCCACAGGTGACACCTGAGAATTCAAGGTCCAGTGCACACCAAAATACTCACAGCAGCCGTTTTGGTGGGGGCCAGTGAATTGGGGGGGCACTACAAAATGTCCTGGAATATTCTTATGTCCTCATCATGTCCTCATGTCATCATCAATGACAAGCAGGAGAACCTTATAGAAAATACATTATCTACACAGACTCCATCAACAATATGAACTTTCTGAGATTGGATAAGGTCCCTCCCTGCTCTGTCCGAAGGGACAGTGGCCGTGTTGGGCTGGTCCCAAAGGGTTCCTGAGTCTGAATTCTCTTGTGACCAATGAGATCTGTGTTCTAGGTGAAGCCTTCTCAAGTTCATTGCATTTCATGGGATAGGAAATGAATGCACCAGGCCAGGCCATGTGCTGCAGAGGGAAGCATGAATTTAATCAGAGAAATGGTTTCCATGTCCACCTGGCCTCTCCTTGTATGGGCCAATGTGAGCGAGTCATTTCAAGGAGCTAGGCTCAGTGGATAGAGCGCTGGGCCTAGAGTCAGGAAGATCTGAGTTCAAAACCAACCTCAGACTACACGTGTGACCCTCAGCAAGTCACTTGACCTCTGTTTGCCTCAGTTTCCTCACTGTAAAATGGAGATAATAATAAGCGCCTCTCCCAGAGTTGTTGGATCAGATGAGGTAATAATTGTAAAAGCATTTTGCAAACCTTTTAAAGTCTATAAATGGTAGCTATGATTCCCTAGGGTGAGAAATGTGATCAGCCCTTGGAGGCCTTGGTCAGCTGCCTTCTTCTGTACTAGTAGAGGTGTTACCCATTGAGATCCACACAGATGCCAACCTGGAGGGGAGGGGACTGCTTTGCACTATCAGAGTGACTGTGACCTAAATAAATAATGATTCTGGCCACTCCAAGTATAGCCTTCTCAAGTCTGCAGAGAGCTCTCCACATATTCCGTCCTTTGAGCCTTACAGCAATGTTGGGACGAGCAGTATTGATTAATAGTACCATTTTACAGATGAGGAAACTGAGACTCTGAGCTGCAGTGACTTATCCTGGTCACATCACTTGAAGGTGCCCTCAGCAGGATTCAGATCTGTGGCTCTTTGACTCTTGAATAGGGTCTCACTAGCAGTGATCCACTCTTGGCATTAAAGTGGTCTGTGGACAGACCACAACCCACTGGGCTCTCTTCTGCAAAGTTCTCAAGTGGATGCTCCCAGCGTCGGCCAGCCATGAGTTCCAAGTTCAGGAAGGACTAATGTGCCTGGAGACAAGCTATCCCATGGACTTCATTTTTCGGAATCCCTGGGAAGCCTCTCAGGTGGGTGTAGGTAATTGGTGACCCACAGAGACAGGGTGACTGACCCAAGAAAGCAAGTGTGGCCAATGGTCTTGGAACCTTCTGGAGACAGTGAATTGGAGGAAGTAAACTGGGTAGCTTTAGCTTGACCCTTTCTGCCCTGACTGACCATGGACGTCTGGCTTGGAGTTCAGCTGCCTCGGGGTCAACAAGCAATGAGTGATGCAGGAAGCCTTGAGGTACCCCACTTAGAGCCCAGGAGGGCAAGCTAACTCTACTGTGCCTTGTGTATCCACCATTGTGGCCCAGTGGAAAAGACACTGGCTCTGAGCCAGAGGGCCCAGGTTCAAACCCTGCCTCAGTCACTATTTGCTGGGCAGTGACCTGGGCAGGACCACCACTCCCTCTGGGTTCCTTTTTCCCTGCCTTTGGATGTGATGTCTTCTAGGTCCCTCCCAGCGCTAGTCCCGTGACTTTGGGATTCCTTGATTCAGTGTCCACAGACCAGTGAGTGCAGGGTGATTGTGGGAGAGGGTCACTAATAATGGGGGAACCAGGGACGGCCTCATGGAGAAAGTGATGCTTGAGATGAGCTTCGTGGAAGGATGGAGAAGTTCCCAGGGGTGGGGCTGAGGGGAGAGAGTGCTCCAGAATTTCGTGCATGAGGAACAACCAATTGGTCGATTCGAATAGAGCACGAAACACGTGAGGGGAAAGAGCACGTGGTAAGGCCAGATGTGCTTGCCAGAACCCAGTTAGGAAAGACTTTAAATGGCCAAAAAAGCAGCAGATATTTTATCCCAAGCCCAGCAGGATGTCCACTGGAGGCGGTTGATCAGGGGAGTGTCAAGGTCAGGTCTGTGCTTCAGGAAAATCAGGTTATGAGCTCCATGGAAGAGGAACAGGAGAGGAGAGGCTGGGTGAGGGAGACCATTAAGACCCTAATGCGACAGTCCTGGGGACAGGGGATGAGGCTATGTGTACCTACAGATAATCCACATATCTGGGGAGTCCAGCGTGTAACTACATTCTGAATATTCTAACAGATGGTTTATGATGGTGCCTACAGACTACCTAGCTACCCAGGGGCATTTGCAGGGACTGCAATTTTTTTTCCCTGAGGGGAGCATATAGCTGGCATAGCCACCTAACCAAAAGGCTGTGGGCTCATGTTCTTCAAAGGAGTCAAGTCAACAAGCTTGAGGTGCCAGGTGCTGCGTTCTCTCACAAGGGACCTGTTTTCTCATTGTGCCATTATCTGAGGCCCAGGCATTGTTTGGAGGAAAGCAGGACTGACTGGCAGAGGGATGGAGGACAAAGTCAGAGCAAGGTATTAACAGCCAGCATCTCTTCTGTGCCTTACAAACACGTTGTCTCGTCGGATCCTCACAACAGTCCTGTGACGTAAGTACTATTATTATCTCCATTTTACCGATGAAGAAATAGACGCCAACAGAGGTTAAATAACTTGTCCAGTTATACAGCCTGCAAGTGTCTGAGGCCAGATTTGAACTCACATCTTCCTGATTCCAAGTCCAGTGCTCTAGCCACTGTCCAGGGTAGCTGCTTCAGGTAAGGGTTCTTGGGTCATGGCAGCAGGATGAAGAGATAGCAGCATCTGAGACAGCAAATGTTGGCAAGTGCTGAGGGCTCCTGAGTCATGCCAGCTGCTGCAAAGTGGAGGGAGAGGTGAATGGTGCACGGATGGAGCGGAGGCATAGATGAACTAGTCGTGCAGATGTTGAAGCTGGCAGCCCAAAGTCTCAGGGGAGGCAGGCACGCCTCCCTTCTCCCATGGCTATCATGTTAGCTCTCCTGTCTCTGATGGGACTTCAAGTTCCCAGCTCTCCTCCCATTATTGAGACGCCCCTTGTTTGTATCATGAGATCCTTGAGATGGGGAAGGGGACGACCCTCTGGTGTGGAGAGGGACTGTCCTGTCACCCCAGTCCTTGCTGACTGGGGCTTGGATGGGCGTCCCATTTACTGTATTTACAAGTGATAAATATGGTTGAAGACCAATGGTTTCTCAGGCTTTTGCTGCTTGAAGGGGAAAAGCTCTTGATAAACTGTACTCTGATGTCCTCAGAGGTGATGTCTGGGTGGAGGCCAACAAAAGCTTATTGGTTTTAACAGAGAGAAGTTCTTCAAGGGGGAACCCAGTGCATCTGCCAAGCGTGAAGGGGCCGGGAGCCCTGAGTGAGAGTCAGCTTAGATGATGGAGTGCTTCATGGAAAGCCTCGTCCTGGGCTCCATGACCGTCCCCAGCAGTGAGAATTCCTGTTCTAGGTTGGAAACCCAGCCTCCCAAACCCTTTTAAGAATAAAAATAAATATTTGTGTTGTTGGCGGGTGGGGGGACGGCACGTTGGGAGGCTAAAAATAGGCCAAGCTTCTACTTGACTCCTGGAGGATTTCTCCCTTTCTCACTCGCCAGGCAGGTTGTGCAATGCCTGGTGTGATGCATCAGGCGTCTCGTGCCAAGTTTTGACTTAACTGCCAGTGACAGGAGTATGAAAAGCATTAGAAAATTATTATGGGATTAAGGACGCCCATTCCTAGGAGACAAAAGACATGTTGACGCTGAGCCCCGTGGAGGCCTCAAAGGCCAGCCCAGAGCAGGTGTGGCCCCAGCTCCCTGAGCATCCAAGATGCAGGGGAAAGAAGGGGGGTGGTGGCCTGGAGTGTCTCCGACTCTGACCTCAGTGGCCTGGGGCACGGTCCGAGATTCCAAAGGGGCAGGAGTCTGGCGGGGCATGCTTCTCTAAAAGGAGCTGTCCAGAGGGGGGGCCGCACAAGACAGGTTGGGTTGCCCTCAGTGGAGGTCTCCAAGCAGAGGCAGGTTGGAGAATAAGTCCATCTAATGCTAAGAGGCAGCAAGGGCATAGTGGGGAGCCTCTCCTGGGCCTGCCTGCTTGGGGGCTGTCCAGCCCTGGGGGACAGGGAGAAGGAAGCTTCCTTTACAAAATCATGAGATGCTTCTGTGCTTATCTGGAATTTTACAGTCAAAGAACAACCTTGGCACAGCTGATGTTTACAAAGTTGGAGCCTTCAATGGAGAGACTACCAGTCTCAGCAGGCCCATTTCATGGAGAAGGGAGCTGAAGTCCCAGGAGTCAGTGGCCAGATTCCCGGTTGCCCGCCGTGAAGGCCGCACGGCTTGGGCTCAGCATCCTTCGGTCTCCTCCCTCTCAGTGCCCCCAGAGGTCTCTCTCACCTAGACTGGGTCTCCTAACTTCAAATCCTCTGCACTTTCTCTCAGTTCCACCACCCCTCAGATCCTGTGGGTACAAAGGGGTGGTCTTGGAAATTGATTTCTCAGATGTTGGGCCATGGGGGTAGCAGGCTCCCCTCACTCAAGGCTGGAGTTGGGGAGGCTGAGGAGGGGATCTTGCTCTGGGATGGGATGAACTTTCTGGCATTGGAGATCTTGCCTCTGGTCCTCACTCCTCTAATGACCTGGGGACCTCTATGGGCCTCATCTGACCCATCGATGAAGTGGGGGTGGGGCAGGCTTGGCTTCCCAGGTCCCTTCAAGCTCCAGACTCTGGGGCCCTCCCTTCCTCCAGATTCACCACAGGACCAGTGAGTACTCTCTAGAGTGACTCACCCCTTCCTCATTTCATCCTAGAATGCAGTCCTGGCTCTGCCGCTGCCTCACTAGTGACACTAACACATCCCTTCTCCTCCCTGAGACTCAGTTTCCTCCTCTGGAGAATGTGGGATGCCAACCTCAAGGAATTCTGGTGCTTCTAGCTGGAAATCTTGATATTCTGTGATGAGGTGCCTCAGGGAGCTTTACCCAGGCCTCTGTAGGAGGCAGATTAGATTGTGCTCCCAGCCTGTGGTCAGGCTCACTGTGGTCCCAGGGCTCAGATCCCTGGCTCAGGCCATCTGTGGAATGCCTGGCCTAGACTTCGGCCCCACAAGGAAAACCCTTCCTGCCATTCTGCACAAAGAGGAGATTTTCAAGGTGAAGAAAGAAATAGAAACTCACCCCACCCTTGTCCTGTGACCTGCCCTCCGCCCACCTGTGCCCACACCCACAGCCAGTCCCCCAGCCTCCTCCAGAAGCTTGGCCTATCCTTCTGGGATGCTGGGCTCTTCCTATTCTCCTTCTCATGGTTCCACTCCAACCCAACAAGGGGACGGTGCAGTGTGGGCTGGCGAGCACGATGCCAGAGTTCCAGTCCCCACTATGCCCATTGTGCCACCTTGGACAAACCCCATTATCTCACTGGGTGTCAGTTTCCTCATTGTGAAAAGACAGCATACTGAAGTGGTAGAGATGGCTGGACCCAGGAGAAAACAACCCAGGTTTGAGTCTTGGCCCTGACTCACATTGGCTGTGGAACTCCAGAAAAGTCATAATCTCTCCAAGTCTCAGCTCTCTCATCTGTAAAATGGAGAGGATGATGGCATCTGCTTCCCCAGTCTGTTGTAAGGATCAAAAGAGCTAATACATGTATAATGCTTGCAAAGGGCTAGAGAATATCAGGTGATGGTGGTGATCATGGTGATCATGGTGATGTGATGATGATGACGATGATAGTGATAGTGATGATGATGATGGTGATGATGGTGATGGTGATGATGGTGATGATGGTGGTGGTGATGATGGTGGTGGTGATGGTGATGATGGTGGTGGTGATGGTGATGAAGATTATGGTGATGGCAGTGAAGGTGATGATGGTGATGATGATGGTGATGATGATGGTAGTGGTGATGGTGATGGTGGTGGTGATAACGATGATGGTGATGATGGTGATGATGGTGGTGATGGTGATGATGGTGATGATGATGATGGTGGTGATGGTGAAGGTGATGATGGTGATGATGGTGGTGGTGATAGTGATGACGGTGAAGGTGATGATGGTGATGATGATGGTGATAATGATGATGTAGTGATGGTGGTGGTGATGGTGAAGGTGATGATGGTGATGGTGGTGGTGATAATGATGATGGTGATGATGTTGGTAATGGTGGTGGTGATGATGATGATGGTGGTGGTGATGGTGATGATGGTGGTGGTGATAGTGATGATAGTGAAGGTGATTGTTAGAACTGGCTTTGGAGTCAAGAAGACTGGGGTTCAAGTCTCACCTCTGACACATGCTGGCTGTGTGACCCTGGACAAGTCACTTAACTTCTCAGTATGTCAGATGCTGTCATCTTTCTATGTGTGCAAGCTTCAGAGAAGGAGCCACTCTGTCCTTCCCTGGCATTGTCATTGACATTGGCATGGGGGAGGTGTTCCTCTGCACCAAACTCATCACTATGGTGATGCTGTTGGGGCTGCTCGTGATGGCAAATGAGGTGATCATTACTCCTGGTGCTTCACTTCCCAACCCACCCTTCCAGGCAGAAGTCAGGTGCCCCCTCCTCCCATTCAGGTCTGTTCTGTTCAGCAAACATCTCTTGAGCACTTTCTATGTGCCAGGCTCTGGGATTGGTGCTGGGGAGACCGAGGCAATAGCAGCAGTGACATTTCTATGGTGCTCTCAGGGGTGCACTTTCTGTACATTATCTCATGGACCCTCACAACAGCCCTGGGGTTGGAATGCTTAGTGCAGTTATTATCTCCATTTTACAAATGAGGAAACTGAGTTTAAGCTAATGATTCGGGACTTAGGAAAGCTTTAGTCAAGCAACCAACACTTATTTAGTGCCTACTACATATCCCAACAAGCACTTATTTAGCACCTAGGATCCCAGAGCTAGCTAACTCTTAGGAAAAATGAGAGCTGAGTTCATGATCACATAACCACCACTCTAGGTCAGGCCTTCCTCTCCTCTCACCTGGACCATTAATAGCTCCTCACTGGTCTTGTTGCCTCCCCAATCCATCTTCCACTAATCCCCTCCCAAGGAATTTCCCTAAAGCCTAATCCCTGCCTCCACCAAATAATCCAGTCTGCTGGAGCAGGGAGGGGGGTACAGGGTGCCCATGGAAAAGAGAGGAGCTGAGGATGACAGGCCCAGACTGAGGTGCAGACCTAGTGTTCTGTGAAAATGCAAGGAGACAGAGATTGCTTTCAGCTGGGGGTGGGGGTAAGCAGCCAAGGGAGGCTTCATGGAAGAAGCAGCCCCTGAGCTAAGCCTTGAAGGAAGGGAAGGGTTCTGCCAGCAATGGGAGGGAGGGCCACCATCACACTGGGCTTTCAGGACATTGCAGACATCCTTTGGCACATTATGTTCAGAGAAGAGCTGAGCCTCACCCGGCTGGAATACAGCTCCTGAGGGGAGGTTGTGATGAAATGATGCTCTAGAGTCAGTGACAGCCCACACACAGAAGGCCTTGAATGCCAGGTCAAGGTGTCATAGGGAGCCCCTGAAGGTTTTTGAGCAGGAGGATGATAAGGTTAAGACGGTGTCTTAGGAGATTAGACTCTAAAGGGTTAGCAGCTTCACACCGGAGCTGGAGCCCAGAGGACTCACTGCTCTCTCCAGACCAAGCTTCTCCACTCAAAGTCCTTGGAAGTACCTGAGGACTAGGCAGTCCCTTCTTCCCCAGCCTCAGCACAGAAGGAGAGCACGCCACGCAGGAAGGACTGCCTGTGCAAAAGCCCAGAAACTGGGGACAAATGTTGTCTACAGGGAACATGAAGGAGGAGAGTTGAGCATTGGTGTGTGAAGGGCAGGGATGGATAATATAACCTTCCAAGATCAGGTGGGAGACAGGTGGAGACAGCTTTCAAATGCTAAGCAGAGGGGCATCTTAGAGGTCACAGGGAGCTGCTAGTGTTGACTGCATAGGATGACATGGTCTAGCTCTGAATGTCAGGAAAATCCCTGTCAGTTTTATGGAGGCTGGATGGGAGTGAGCAGACACTGGAGGCAAGGAGACCAGTTAGGAAGCAATTTCAGTTGTTTAGATGAGAACTGATGAAGACCTGTACTTGAGCAGGTGCCAGTGAGAAGGGGCTGGGTGGGAGAGACTGCATGAAGGTGGAAGCGGCAAGATTTGGCAACAGACTGAATGTGTGGTGTGAACAAGAATGAGGAGATGAGGGCAAGACTGAGGCTTGGAGCTTGGGTGACTGGCAAGACAGTGGTGCCCTCAATAGTGATATGGAAATTAGAAAGGGGGAGAGTTTTTAGTTGGTTCTTTTTCTAGTTTTTTTTTATATTGCATACCCAAGTCATTGGTCTGCTCTTTCTCTATTTTAATCACATAGGGAAAAAGATGGTGAGTTCTGTTGGGGACATAATTAAATTTGAGGTGCCACTAGGACATGCATTTGGAAATATCTAATAGGCATCTGGTGATGAGGACAGAAACTCAGGAGAGAGACTGGGGCTGGAGATAGAGCCCTGGGCTTCATCTGAAGACAGAGGGTAATTAAATCTATGAGGACCAAAGAGGTCACTGAGAGAGAGAGTATGGAGGCAGAGAAGAGGGTGGAGGGCACCCATGGTTATGAGCTAGGACACAAATGATGGCCCAGCAAAAGAGGCTACTCAGAAGGTTCCATCAGAAGGGAAGGAGGAGAACTGGGAGAGAGCAGGTACAGCAATATCCAAGGAGGGTTTGGGAGCCCATACTATTATATCAAATGCCTCAGAAAGAACAAGGAAAAGGGAGACTAAGAAGGCAACACTGGATGTAGCCATTCACAGGGGACCTAGTGATCTTTAAGGGAGAAGTCTCGGTAGACTGGTGGACTTTCTTCATGTCTTCTCAGCTCAAGGAGTTCTCCCTCTCCCCAAATCTCCCTAGGTTGCCCAGTCTGGATTTCTTCTATGCCCCCTGCCTTCCTCTTTCCCTCCTACCATAACTGAGTGTCCTAGGAGCATGTCTGTTCCACCTTTCCATCCCCAACACCAGATGGTAGTGTCCTGGGCAGAGTAGCTTAGGAATTGTCTGGCCAAACAGCTAATGTGAATTTAGACTGCAGAGAATGTATCAGAGCATCCCAGACCTGGAGGTGATGAGGAGTCTGAGAGTATGTTGCTGTTG
Organism: Vombatus ursinus; assembly: GCF_900497805.2. Lineage (NCBI taxonomy): Eukaryota > Metazoa > Chordata > Mammalia > Diprotodontia > Vombatidae > Vombatus > Vombatus ursinus. Next base: position 1,065,162 of record NW_020950172.1, read on the forward strand.
ATGGCTTGTGGTATGTGAAGGAGGGGAAGGAAATAAAAGGAGGAAGGCAGGGTTACATTCCTGAGTCCATGATCCTAAAAAGAAGCTTGCAACCCCCATGTGGGATCAGAAAACCTCAATGTAGCTATTGTTTCCAAGATTTCAATGTTTATGGAGACAGCTCCAGGGAATGAGTGGGGGAAATCTTGGTGAAATTGCTGAAAATATAATTTTAATGGAGCAATGGTACAGCAACATTAAGATCTGATAGATCATGCATGGGGAAGGTGAGAGTGAGGATTGGAGTGGAGGTGGATGACATTGGGGGAAGCTATGAGCATTTCCTTTTTGGATGGTAAAACAATGAATAGAAGACAATTTTATGCTATTCAACAGGTATAAATGTAAAGTCCTACACTTGGGTTCAAATAATCAATTGCCCAAATACAGCAGATTGGGGAAGAGAGGTATAGCTAGAAAACAAATGATAACAAAAAGGCTTAGAGATTCTAGGGGAACCTAAACTGAATGTGACTCATCAGGGTGACATAGTAACTGAAAGAGCTAATGCAATCTTAGGGGGCATTAACAGAAGCCTCTGGTCAAGCACAAGGGAGGTACAAGTCTCACTGTCCCCTGCTCTGGTCAATTCCATCTGGAGTATTGTGTTGACTTCTAGACACCACATTTTAGGAACTACCTTGGCAAGCTGGAAGACAGCCAAGACAAAATGGTTGGGGAGCAGAGACTAGTATTAGTGGAGGGAACAAGGGATGTTGAGCCTAGAGAAGACTTAGGGACCATAAGAGATCCATCCTTAAAAAACTGAAGGCTTGTCTTGTGGGAAATGGACTGGATTTGTTCTTCTTGGCTCTGGTGAGAAGAGCTAGGACCAATAGAGAGAAGATAATAGGAAGGAGATCTTGGTCAGATGTAAGGAAAAATATTTAATGGGATTAGAGCTGTCTGAAAGTGGGAGGGGCTGCTTTGGAAGGAAGAGAGCTTCCTGTCACTGGAGGTCTTCAAGCAGAGGCTGAGTCTACCTGGGGACACAGAGATAGGACTCATTCTTTGGGTTGGGCTTGGACCACTCATTCTCTGAGGTTTCTTTCCATTCCAAGTCTATGAGTCTTACGTACTTGATAGTGTGAAAAGAGGTGGTGTGGGTGGACAAAGGTTCAGGAGAATGTCCATGGTGGTTACTCATCACTGATTCAGTGACCTTTGGAGGACTGGGAGAATGGGAATGGGCACTAAAGGACTGGAGAAGGACAGCAGTTTCCCTGATTTTCAAAACTGGGGAAAGAATGGGGTCTGCATGCTCAGGACAAGCAAGCCGGCTTTGATTCCTGACAGAATTCTAGACTCCACCATTGAAGGGATGGTTAGTGAACCTCTAGAAAAGGAAGCAGCAATCCCCAAAAGCTAGCCTGGCTTCTCCCAGAGTAGGTCATGCCAGACTAATCTCATTTTCTTTTTTTGACAGGGTTACTAGACTAGTACATCAGGGGAATGCTGTAGGTCTGGTTTGCCTGGATTTCAGCAGAGCGTTGGACAGTCTCTTATGATGCCTGTGGGGACAAGGAGAGGAAATGTGGGCCAGATGGTGGTTCAGTTGGGTGGGTTGGGATCTGGCTAAATGGCTGGACACAAAGAATAATCATTAACAGCTCAATGTCAACTTGAAAGAATTGTAGGTTGATAGCTGGAGGGGGACCTTCGAGGTCATGTGGCCTACCCTTTTCATCTTATAGATGGGGAAACTGAGCCCCAGAGAGGGCAAGTGATTTGTCCAAAGTCACAAAGGTGAGTGTCCAAAGCAGGATTTAAACCCAGCTCCTCTGACTTCAGAACCAGTCCTTTCCCTTATAGCACACTGTCCCCACAGTCCCAGTGAAATGTCCCAGGAATCTGTGCTTCACCCTGTGCTGTGTAGCATGTTCACTCATAACATTTTTAAAGGCCCCTGACATTCCCAAAGCACCCATTTTGAGCCCCACAACAACTCTATGAGTGTGATTATTATTCTATTAATTCTGAGATGAGTGTTAATATTCTCATTTTTTTTTATTTTAACTTAATTTTTTTTCGTTCTGCAGCCTTTCTAAGGAGGTGGGTAATGAGCTTCACCAACAGTTATCATTCTCATTTTCCATGTAGCACATACTCTGGGCTGATTCTCCCAACTTTCCCTCAGGCCGAGGGCTTTGGGTCCGCAGGGCATCTTTCCCCCAGGCTGAGGGCTTTGGGTCTGCTGGGCATCTTTCCCCCAGGCTGAGGGCTTTGGTCTTCAGAGAACAGCTGCTATGTTTTCTTGAGGTTGTGGTAGTAGCCATGGATGTTTTTCACCTGCCATGTCATTACAAGTCCCCACCAGTGTACTTCCTCCAATGATTATTGGTTGATATCAGTTTGTCAGCCAGACCTCCTTGACTTTTTAAAAGGAGTACTCACCAAGGTAGTACAGTAAGAACAGCTGCTACAGAGCATCGTCCCCAGAGTCTGTAGCTCCCTCGAGTACATATGGAATACAGGGGAACCTGGGCTCCTGTGTAGAAAGCATGTCTAATAAAGGATGATGAGCCCATTTGCTATAGACCTCAAGATGTTCTTCTTGGGCAGTTTCTTTGCTTGGCTCCTTGTGGATCTGTTAATCCGTCCAGTCTATCCTTGGTTTCTGATGCAGACGCATTGGCCAGCTGCTCCAGGGGCACTGGATGCTGATGGGAAGATGAGAACTCTCTAGGCCCCTCAAAGCTCATAAGACCCTGCTGTGGTCACTGGCAGGGGAGAGAAGGTAGGAGACCAAGGCTAGCTCATCTCCTTTCCCCCTGCCCCCACCAAAGGATTCTTTCTGGTGAGGAGGGGGCAGTCCTGGAATGTCTCCCACCACTGAACTGCTTGATGTTTGATCTCCCTAGTTCTGAACTGGTCTTGTATTTTATAGAAGACCCATGGGCATGGCCAAGTCCTTCACCCAATCAGAACAGATTTCCTCTCTGGCATGATTTTACATCATCTAGTGGCATTCAGACATCTGAAATTCATCAAAGACTTTTCACACTAAGTTTGAAGTCTTTGATGGATTGGTTAATTGAGATATGGTCTCACTTTATTAAAGTGTCAGGGCTCAGCATTTTACTCTAAGGTGGCAGGGAGAGTAATTGATAAACTGACTCAGTGACCACCACCCTTATGTAAAGGAGGCTTATTAAGGTGAAGTGACTTGCCCTGGGTTGTCCAGCCAGCTCGTGGCAGATTGGAAAGGTTTCTGGACTCCAAGCTCCCCAGTCTTTCTACAGAAGCCACCTCTCTCTAGCTTCCTTCTGTCCGATTGGCCAATGGCGAGAAGCTGGGAGAGATGGTGAGTTCACTGGATTACAGAGGGCTTTCCTGACTGTAGGCTCAGGAATGCATTCCCCACCCCTGCTGTCCCCTCCCCTTTATCTCCTTTCCTTCTTCTCACACATAACAAGTCATCGATCTAGACAGATCTCAACAGGTTAAATGGATGGGCTACATTCTACAAGATGCTGCTGCTGAGGCAGCTCTCACAGATGGGCTCCAGCACGAAGCCCACATGTCTGCTTTGTGAGAGGAGGGTGGCAGGCTTGTAGTGGGAAGGGAGAAGAGACCATTCTCTAACCCCCCAAGCTCTTTCTTTTTTTCCCCTTTTTTATTAACTTATTTTGATTTATCAACAATCATTTCCGTATGCTTTTGAGTTTAAAATTTTTCTTCCCTTTTCTCCCCACCACCCTCCCCAAGACAGCGCACAATCTGATATAGGCTATACATATACATTCCTATTAAACATATTTTCACATTAGTCATGTTGTAAGTAAGAATTTTAACCAATAGGAGGAACCACCAGAAAGAGGAAACAAAACTCAACAGAAGAAAGAAAAATAATAGCAAATAGTATGCTTTGATCTTCATTCAAACTCCACAGTTATTTCTTTGGATGTGGATAGTTTCTATCACAAGGCCTTTGAAGATGTCTTAGATCCTTGTATTACTGAGAAGGGCTAAGTCTATCAATATTAGTCATCACACAATGTGGCTGTTACTGTGTACAATGTTCTCTTGGTTCTGCTCACTTCACTCAGCATCAGACCATACATGTCTTTCCAGGTTTTTCTGAAGTCAGCCTGTTCATCATTTCTTATAGCACAATAGTATTCCATTACATTCATACACCACAACTTGTTCAACCATTCCCCAATTGATGGGCATCCTCTCAATTTCCAAGTCTTTGCCACCACAAAAAGAGCTGCTATAAATCTTTTTGTACATATGGGTCCTTTTCCCATTTTTATGATCTCTTTGGCCTTTAGCCCTAGAAGTACTATTGCTAGGTCAAAGGGTATGCACATTTTTATAGCCCTTTGGGCATAGTTCCAAATTACTCTCCAAAATCATTTCACAACTCCACCAACAATGCATTAATGTTCCAATTTTCCCACATCTTCTCCAACATTTATTATTTTCCTGTTCTGTCATGTTGGTCTACCTGGTATGTGTGATGTGGTACCTTAGAGTTGTTTTGATTTGCATTTCTCTAATCAATAGTGATTTACAGCATTTTTTTTTTTGGTTTTTGGTTGGGCAATGGGGGTTAAGTGACTTGCCCAGGGTCACACAGCTAGTAAGTGTTGTGTTTCTGAGGCTAAATTTGAACTCGGGTCCTCCTGAATCCAGGGCTGGTGCTCTATCCACTGCACCGCCTAGCTGCCCCTAGAGCATTTTTTCATATGGCTATAGATGGCTTTAATTTCTTCATCTGAGAACTGCCTGTTCATATCCTTTGACCATTTATCAATTGGGGAATGACTTGCATTCTTATAAATTTGACTTAATTCTCTACATATTTTAGAAATGAGGCCCTTATCAGAGAAACTGGTTGTAAAAATTCTTTCCCAATTTTTTACCTTCCTTCTAATCTTAGTTGCATTAGCCTTATTTGTGCAAAAACTTTTCAATTTAATGTATTCAAGGAGAGAGAGAGAGAGACAGAGAGAGAGAGAGAGAGAGAGAGAGAGAGAGAGAGAGAGAGAGAGAACTGAGCACAGAGCAGAGACTTGAGAAGAGATTTTGGTTCTCTAGGTTAGCCAGAGAGGTTGGATCCATTGGGAAACATAAGTGATGTCAAAACAAATGGGATGCCATCACAAAAGTGATGCCAACCTCAGGTCCCCACCGGGATCCACCTCCCAGACGGGGCTCTGCTCATAGCTGAGAGTCAGCTGATCCTCAGTCAAACTCCAAGTTTAAGGCTGAATCTCATCCCAGTTGCCCCAGGTATCTTAGTGATGGCTTACACCTGAGGAACTGACTTTAAGGCTCTTTCCCTGGAAGCCCCCAGAGCCTCCATCCTCACCCACTTTCTGAGTCCCTTCTAGGGTCACCAGAGAGGGGGCTTTCCTCCGCTTTGCATCATTTCTTCAGTTCTTTCCCAATGTCTGTTTTTTCTTAGGTCTTAATCGCATTTGCATTCAAGTCCCTTCCATGAAGGAAGCTTGGCCTTAGAGCTAGCCCCTCCCAAAGGGGTCTCCCTAGCCAGATGAGGGAATGAGGTTCAGAGGGTGACAGTTACTCAGTCAGCCCCAGGCTAGTCACCATTGATGAGCCAGCAGGTTCCATGACCTGATCCGAGGGGAGATGGCTGAACAAAGTCCACAGCTTCCTTCTTGCTCAGGAAGGTGAGCTTCCCCTCCCCATCTCCTCCCCCACCCCATCACTGGAGAGAACACCCCCGGGACAGGCATTCCTGAGCCCAAATCCCCTCCTGAGGCTGGAGTGGGTCTGGCCATGGGCAGGCCCACTGGATACCAGGACAGTTCAGCCCCAGGACTCCTCCCTGAAGAAGGCTTTGGTGTGTGTGTGTGTCCCTAGTGTTTGAGACTGGTATCTGTATCTGTGTGTGTCTATATTTGAGTATGTGGGACTGGGTGTGTCTCTTGGGAAGAGTTTCAGCGTCTATGAGGATGTTTGTGTATGTCTGCATTAACCCGTGTTCAAACGTGTGTGATTGTGTAACTGTGTGCCAGCATGTGAGCATGGGCAAGTGTGTGTGTGTCTGGGGAGTTTCCTAAGGCATCAGAGGCCTCAAACATGAGCTCCCTGTCTGCCTGCAGCCTGCCCTCCGAGCCAGTCCCAAGCGACACACAGTCCAGCCAAATAGATGATGTAGGGGTTTTGATACAGGACACACTATCTCCTGCCGCTGCACCTTTGCTCAGACCACCCCCTAGGCCTGGCATGTTCCCTCCCTCCCCAATCCCACTGCCTCGTAGGGTCGGGAACTGGCTTCCCTTGTGGCTCCATTTTCAACATGAACCCTTTCCTGAGGGCCAGCTGATCAGCTCCTCCACCACCCCCCATCCCACCCCCCACTGTTCCCTTTTTGATGCGTTCTACTTTGGGCTGTTTGTTTGTTTGTTTCATTTTTATTGATGTTAATTTAAGAAGAATCTTTTCATGGAGCCATGCTCTCATTGACTCAGGAGGTCTTTCCAGTGATGGAGTTAGCAGCCCATCTTTGCCTCCCCCAAATTCACCAGGCAAGGTCCATCCACCATTCTGGAGGCTGCCTCACTTTCTCCAACATTGGGAGGGGACCAGGGGAGTGCTGTGGCAGCCAGCCACCAATCTGAGTACTATCCAATGAGATCATGCTATAGAGCATTTAGCATAGTTCCTGGCACATAGTAGGTACTTAATCAATGCTTGTTTCCTTCCTCTCTCTTTTCTTTCCTCCTTCCTCTCTCCTTTTCTCCCTCCATCCCTTCTTTCCTTCCTTCTTTCCTTTCTTCATCCACCTTCCCTCCCTCCTTCCTCCATCCTTCCCTATCTCCATCCCTCTATCCCTTCTTTCCTTCTTTCCTTTCTCCTTTCCCCCTCCTTTACTCCATCCTTCCTTCTCTCCCTACCTCCATCTCTTCACCCCTCTATCCCTCCTTTCCTTCCTCCCTCCCTCCCTTTATCCTTCCTTCACTTCCTTCCTTCTATTTCCTTGTAGTTACTCCACGGTGGGGGCACAGAATCAGAGAGGGAAAGAAGCCTGACCCACCTCCTAGGACAAACCCAGAGCCAAGCTCCTTAAAGGAGGGGACTGTGGGGCAGAAGGGTGTCCCTTTATGGGCCTTTCCCTTTCTGGGCCTTCCCTTTTCATGCCTCACCCCCTTGTCTAACAAAGAAATAAAAAGGTCTGCAGAGAAGACAGGAGAGGGCAGGAGGCTGAGGGGCCTTTGGTGGACACTGGGCATGTTACAGGGCTTGCTTGGGGGGCAGGGCTGGTCAACGGGGCCTGCCCAGAAGCAGGCTCCAAGGGTAACTGGCCTCCTGTAGCCTGAGCTTTTGTGCCCATCGGACAGGGCTTGTTGAATCAGAAAGCAGCCCCATGCCGGGTGGGGTTGGGAACAGGACGAGTGACCAAACCGGCCTGGCCACATTGTTTCTGGCCTTTAAAAAGAATGCCATTCATTTTGCTGTGTGAGCCCAGATCCCAGACAGGGGTGGTGATGGGGGTGGGGGGGATTCCAGGCAGGGGAGGATGGTCCTTTACACGCCTGGAGAGCCTCTTAAGGACTGACTGTGTCACACAGCTGCCTGCTCATCCCCATTGTACAGAAGAGGAAACTGAGGAACTGTTCCTGAAAGGCCCCAGGAGCCAAGGATCCCTCTCTCCCCTCCTCATTCCTTTAGGCCTCCAGTAAACCCTAATTAAGTTCCTACTGCGTGTCCAATGCTTGCATTCATTCCAAACTTTTTTCTCTCTCTCAGTTTTCAGTTTTTAAAGGGCTTAGAATGATCAGTTTCTGCAGGAAGAGGAGGGGCATAACACTTCATAGCTGGCTCTGCCATGTGCTAAGTACTTAACGAATGCTGGTTGGTTGGTTGGTTAATGGACACAGTGTCATGAGTCAAGAGACCTGGGTTCTAATCCTGCCCCATTTCTTCCGTGACCTTGGGAAAGTCACTTTCTGTCTATAAGCCTCAGTTTCTCCATCTCTGCAATGGGGAAAACCATCCTTATTCAGACTGCCTCCCCAGGCTGTTGGGAGGAAAGCACTTTATAAACTTTGAGATAGGAACCTGGGCACTGTTGTCTGCTTGGACCCACTCAGTGTCACCACCAGAGGAGCAGAAGCTGGAGATAGAAGGAGCATTTCCCGACCCCTGGGTCCCGCAGGATTAGAAAAGAGCTTCCCAACTCTTGTGCTGGGGGCTAAGGTGCCCACCACCACCATGGGGAAGGGCACCCCTGAGCAGGTTACAAGGACCGGGCTCTCACTGGCCTGGGCCCTCCTCAAAGAGAGCACTTATATGTATATAAGTGTGTATATAATATAACATGTATATAAGAAGGGCTTATATGACCCACAAAGGCACAGAAATTAGAGCCGTGAGGGAAGCTGGGGATTGCCTGTGAAATGGACCTGGGTTCAAATCCTGATCTGTCACTAACTCTGTGGTAGGTCACCTCACCTCTTTGGGCCTCAATTTCCTCACCTGTAAAATGGGGGATTAGACTTGAATGAACTCTAAGAGACCCCATTTGGTAGGAGGGCCCAGGCTGGCCCTGTCCCTTAGAGTCTGGTTGTCAAAATCGTGACACTGGGCCCTGTGCCTTTGCCCTCTTCCCACCCTGCCCCCTGCTTTTCACTCCCTTTGGTGTGCAGTCTTCCCCACTAGAATGCAAGCTCTTTGAAGGCAGGATTGACTTCCTTTGGGCTTGTATTTGTCCCAGAGCTAAGCACAGGGTGAGGCTCATTGTAAGCCTTAATCCATTCCATGCCTTAGCTCTGCACTTCCCTCGCATAAGGTGTCAAGGCCACTGGGATCTGAACCCAGCCAGTGCCTGATAAATATGATGGGCGGGGATTGAACCAAGGCAAACAAGCGGTCTTTGTTGAAAATCCTTTAATAACATACAGTATTCTGAGTTCTGTTAGTGTTCACTGCTTGCCAGGCTGGGCAGCCAGATTGGTGGGGGCCCTTGAATGTGGGACCACCATGGGTTCCGGTGGTGGGAGGAGAGGGTCACAAAAGGAGGGCATGAGGATCTCCCCAGTGGACCATTCCTAGAGCCAGCCAAGGAGCAGGACAGCTCAGGGATCAGGCCACTCTCTACAGGATCAAGCCTCCGCTTCTGCCCTGCACCCTGGGCTTTCAGGCTGGGTGGCATGCTGCTCCATCTCGGCTGTGGAGTTCCTCAGATGCTGGCCACAGGTCCAAGGTTGGACTGCCCCCAATACATTTTCAAACCTTGTTTTCAAATATTCTTCTTCTCTTTTCTTTCTGGTAGCTGAATCGATGAGAAGTGTCCAAGGACCACAGAGCCAGGGGCCCATTTCAGGGAGGAGAAGATGCCTCAGGCAGCTTGGGGCCAAGCTTCAGGAGGGGTGGGGGGGGGCAGGGAGGGCCTGATCTGGCTGCTCCTCCCTTCCTCAGTGTAGTTCATAATAATTTAAGTTCTCTATAGACATTTAAATGATATACAATAATATAACTTAATTGGGTTCCTTAACAAAGGCCACTCTAAGGTATTTACAATCGCTAGTAGCCTGTGCCTTCCTGGAGCTGGGCCTCTTCCCCCAAACGAACAAGCTGAAAGGACATCATATCATAGTGTACATGGACCCCCAACTGAGAATCCAAAGGACAATTTTAAATTCTTTTTTTTTGTTTTTTTTTTGTTTTGTTTTGTTTTTTAGGCAATTGGGGTTAAGTGACTTGCCCAGGGTCACTCAGCTAGTAAGTGTTTGGTCTGAGGCCGAATTTGAACTCAGGTCCTCCCAACTTCAGGGTCGGTGCTCTATCCACTGCGCCACCTAGCTGCCCCTCCAAAGGACAATTTTAAATTTGAGGAAGATGAGTAACCTGGGGCTGCACACCTGGAGTCGTGAGGATTGGCTTTGAATGCTCCCACTGCTACCTGTCTTTGTGACCTGGGCAAATCAACCCCCTTCCCACTCAGAACCTCAATTCCCTCTTCTGTAAAATGGGGACAATCATGGCTACAGGGCTATGGAGAACTGTCAAGGCAGAAGAACCCTAAGACTTTCCGTTTTCTGAGAAAAAATTCTCAAGGCTCACCCTCCCTCTTGGGTTTGGGGCCCTGGAGTTGATCCGTCAGCACTAGAACAGGACAGGCCACATGGGAGAATGGTTTTCTGCATCTTTTTCAAAAAATGCAGCAGGGTAGAGATAGATATTGGGTGGCAGAACCAAGCTCTGAATCTGAGCTCTGCATAGTGATGCCAACTCAGAGAAATCTCTCCCCTGTGAGGCTCCATTTTTTCATCTCTACAATTGAGCAGATTGGACCATAGCCTCTCTTAGGGTCTCTTTCCTGTTCTGATGTTCGTATCTGAAGATCCTTCCCAGCTTTGACTTTCTGCATTGGGAGGTTCTAACATTCATGTTGTAAGGACCTTCCCAGCTCTGACATTCTCTGTTCTAAGATCCTTCGCAGGCCTAACATTCATTTTCTAAGCCCCACCCCCCAAACTCTGACATTCTATGTTCTGGGTTTTGAGGTTCAATAGCATTCTATAGTATAAGACCCTTCCCAACTCTGACATCCTCTCTCTTAAAGAGCTCTTCCAGCTCTGATATTCCATGTTTTAAGGTTCCTCCCGGCTCTGCCATCCATGTTCCAAGGGCCCTCTCAGCTCCAAAATTCTAGATTCTAAGGACCCTCCCAGCTTGAGCATTCTAGGTTCTAAGGTACCTCCTAACTCTGACATTCTAGGTTCTAAGGCCCCTTTCATTTCTGAAATTATAGATTCTAAGGTCTCTTCCAACTTTGAAATTCCAGGGTCCAAAATCCCTTCCAACTTTGATATTCTGGGTTCTTAGGTCCATTCCCTTTATGGCATCCTTGATTCTAAGATCCATCCCATCTCTGGCATTCGAGGTCCTTGGTCCCTACTCACTTTGACCCTTGTCCAAGAAGCTCCGATTGAACTCATTAAACACCTTTCCATATGAGGTTCCTTCTAGACTCCCTCTGAGGATGCAGTTTGAGGGTGAGCAGAGATTTGGGGAGGTGAGGCAGAGGGTACAGCAGAAAGAACAGAGTGCTGCCTTCTGCAACGTCACCACTGCAGCTGTTCTCTTCAGAGTAGAGGGGAATCCCTACCAGGCTTGTCCTGCAAAGCCCTGGACCCAGGCCAAGCCCCTTAGATTTCTGTATTCTAATGCGAAAAGCCCTGGAGTTGGAGCCAGGATACCACTCCAGCGCTTACTAGTTTTGTGATTTTCAGAAAGACGTTTCATATTTGCACACCTCAGTTTCCTCGTCTGTAAAATGAGGATGGTCACCTTCATACTATCTCTGTCTTGGATTTGCCATGAGGGGAGGGCTTTGAGAATGTTACTATTATTTCACATCAGGATAAAGAAAAAGGGATTTCCCAGAACTAGGACTTTGGACATCCCTTAGAGACCCTCAGTCAAAGGTGAGTCCTGGGGCAAGGGGAGGTCATTGGGCATGTAAAGCATCCCAAGGCCCCTCCTCCCTGCCTTTGGACATATGTTGACAGGCAAGTACCCAGGCCTATGGCCAGGGATGGGAGAGGTGGCCGTTCAAGAAGCACCATTTGGGAGACAATTTCAAAGGATGGTGTTGGGGTAGGAAGGAGGAGGCTGGTCATTGTTGAAAGATTCTCAGTGCATTTCTTCAAAGTTCATCTTCCATTTGACTCGGGGCTAGGAGAGTCCCCATGCCCCTCGGGCCAGAAGCATTCCGCACCTAGGAATACCCAAGCCAGTGACTGATCTCCTAGGGCTTAGGGGTAAGAAGATGCCACCCTCAGAAGAATCTGTCATCCCAGTTTTGCCTAAATGACCAGGCCCCTGTCTAACGCTCTATACGCTAAAAATTGGCGACCACAGATCAGTAGCACTGAATGAAAACAATGGCAACAGCAACAATAGTAACAACCACAACACAACACAACACAACACAACACAACACAACACAACACAACACAACAGGCCTTGGGAACAACCCCATCCAGGAAGCAGGAAGTCAGGAGTCCAACAAGCCGACGTTTAGTAACCGACCGAGTGAAGACATCGCTCCCGTTAGTGCTTCGAAATGGCGCTGATGCGAAAAACATAAATAATTCTTCCGGCTGTTCAGTTTGAGTCCCAGTGTCACCAGATGCCGATGTCACCGGTAAATGTGTTTGCTTTTTCCCTCATCTAAGACAGTGGCATTTTTGCGTTTCAACTGATTTCCCTACAAGTGCTGGTTTGTTCTCTAGTACGTGTCAGACCCCCCAAACCCCTGAAGCAGTACCAAGTAGCAACCGCAATCTCTTTCCCTCGCGACCCTTTCCTTCCCTCTGTCTCTGTCTCTCTCTCTGTCTCTCTGTCTCTGTCTCTCTCTCTGTCTCTCTGTCTCTGTCTCTGTCTCTGTCTCTGTCTCTCTCTCAGAGGAGTCAGGGGGTTTGGGGGAGTTGGGAAGGGGGTTCATTTCTATCTTTTCTGAGAAATAGGACACAGGCGGGAAATGCGCTCTCTTCTCCAGACCGTTCTGGGAAGCTTTTCCCAAGCAGCTGCCCCAGTGGAGCTGGCTCAGCGCCAGAGGACCCCCGCCCGCCCCAAATCGCGGTCGGGGCCGCAGGGGAAGGAAGGCTGGCCTGCGAGGTTGCCAGGGGGAGGCCGGGGCCGAAGCCCCCGTGGAGGCTGTGCCGCTCTCCGCTGGTCACAGACGCCAGCCAGCTCGGGAAGGGGAGGGACCGGAGGGGGCCCAACGTCCACGCCCCCCAGAGATTCGCTGTGCAAATTGCTGCTGCAGTCGGGTGGCTCGTCCTGGCTGCTGCGGCCGGGCGCCCCGGGCCCCGGCCGAGCGGAGGGGAGGCGCGAGCTCGGGCCCGCGCGCCTACTTGCAGGTGAACACCTCGGTCCGCTCGCTGCACGTGTTGCATTTGACGAAGCAGCACCAGTGAAACTTACAGTTGCACTGCCAGACCTTGGTGTACTGGTGCGTGTTGTAGCCGCGGCCGCAGCACATGGTGTCGCAGCCGTCGGCGCCGGGCGACGTGCGGTTGCACAGGCGGCCCTGCGTGCCCACGCTGCCCGTGGCGGCGTCCTCCTCGCAGTAGTTGGGCGACTTCTCGATATAGACCAGGTCGGTGTCCAGGGGCTTCTGGTAGCTGCGCAGCTGCTTGACCTTGAGGAAGGTGGGCTGGCGCAGCCGGCTGGCGCGCACCACCTCCACCTGCACGGCCGCGTTGTACTTCTCCTTGAGCAGGTGGCCGACCTCCCGGAACTTGGGCAGCGTGGTCCAGCACGTCTTGGTGGTGCACGAGCCCGACACCCCGTGGCATTTGCATTCTAGCTTCATCCTTTCCTCGAGCACCTGGAAAGGCACGAGACAAGGAGGAGAAGACGGGGTAGGAGGTTAGAAGCGCGGCCGCCTTTGGTGACACGCTGGGCGAGAATCACGGCCCCCCAGAATCCCCGAATGCCAGCTGCCCCGGAAAGGGGGAGGAGGACAGGGAAATGAGGGCGGCTGGCTCCGCAGCCCGGCACGGGGCCAAAAGCCCAGCGCCATCATCGGCTCGCTCCCTGGGCAGGTCATTCCCCCTCTCTGGGCCTGTAAAATGGGCGTAGGGAAGGGCTAATGACATTCCCTCTGGTCCTAGCCAGCGTTTGACGCAATGAAATATGACAGACTTGGAAGATCTGGAGGAGACCTTCGGGCACAGATCACAGATCTCAGCCCAAGACCTTCGGGACTGAGAATGGCGCGTGGAGAGACGCGGCTCAGGCCATGCCCAAGACGGGGCTCACAGCGTCTCCGCCTGCGGAGTTTTGATAAATGTTCGGTGACTTAAGAACTCAGCGCCTGAAGTCTCATGCACATACTCGAGTCTCCTGACTGCGAGGGTATGCTGGGATTCTTTGTGGCAAAGAACAGCACTGTACCAGGGACACACAGAGCTTGAGAAGTATTGGCATAAAATATAAACCATCAGAGCCGGCAGGGGCCTGAGAACAGGGAATGTCAGAATTGGGAGGAGACTTAGAACAGGGAATGACAGGACTGGGAGGGGACTTAGAACAGGGGATGTCAGAGCTGGGAGGGGCTTTGGAACAGAGAATGTTAAAGATGGAAAAGAACCTTAGAATACAGAATGAAAAGTACCGAAGTAGCCAGAGAACATAGAGCATGGACGGTGAGCACCATCAGGGTGCTGTTAATATAGAATGCAGAAGATCAGCTCTGCTCCAGACTCGATCATCCCAAAATGTGAAGCCTGAAAGGGGCCTGAGAGACTAGGTCACCTTCATATTTTAGAGTCTGAAGCCTGGGGACCCTCCTCAGAATCATGTTTTTAAATGCTAAGATAAAATACATAGGATTGCAAAGGAAACCAATTATATTGAAGTGCAGTTATCAAAAATCTTTACAACAACAAGGAAAAGCTCAGTGACCCGGGTGAAGAACTTCTGGGCACCCCTTCATTTTGTAGATGAGAAAACTGAGGCCCAGAGAAGGGAACAGGCTGCCTTTTTTTTTTTTTTTTTTTTTTTTGACCACAGAAGAACATTGGTACCTTGTGGCTGGAGATGGCCATGAGCACCTGAGCTCTCCAGGAGGCTTCATCAGCCCATCCCTGTGCCTTGCTGGACACCATGTTCCCCCATGTCTGGGTTTTCTTTGGATAGTAGCTGGGAGGGATCTCAAATGAATCCAGCCGCTTTACACGTGAGGGAGTTGATGCCCAGGGAGCTTTTGCCTTGCTCAGGGTCACAAAATTAGTAAATGTTGTTGAAAGTTTCCATCTCAAATACCGCATTTGTTGCTCAAAATAGCCCTAAATGTGAGGGACTCCTTTCTCCATTTTACAGATGATAAAACCAAGGCATGGTGTCACACAGTGACTGGGCAGTGGGTCTTGCATGAACCAGAACAAAGGCAGCTTGGGAGATGCTCCACAGACGCGTGAATCCCAGCTCCTCTCCCACTACTAAAAGGCTCTGCTGACCCGCAAGGTCAGGCCGCCCAATCAAGTTCATAGTTCAAGCCAGTATTCTCAGTGCCCATTGTCTCCCACTCCAGTCTGGGAACCATTCCTCCCCCACCCCCCTCCCCAACTTTCAAAGAGGTCAGCCGGGGCTGGATAATCCCCAAACAACAGATAATCCACAAATCATTTCTAGTTGGCTTAGGAGGGGTTGGTGTACACATTCCAGCTTTGTCTTCAGCAGCTGACTCACCCTGCTGTCTGCATTCAGAGCCAGGTCAGCTTAAGTACAATGGAGTCACATTCTCCCAGCTGAGTTAGCCCCAAAGGGGGCTGGCCCTGGGTTCAAGAGCCCAGGGAGAGGACACCCATTCTGGGAACAGAGGGAGGATGAGAATGGTTGGAGGTGAGCCGCACAGGCAATCTGGCCTAGTGACTAGACCACCAACAAAGCCTTAGGGTCAAGCTCTGTCTCAGTCACACAGTGGCTGGGTGTCCCTGGGCAAGGCACTGACTCTCGGAGAGCCCTTACACCTCTCCAAGCCTCTGAGTTGCATGGCACAGGCCAATCTGTTGCCTGTACAGATAAAATCCCAGGTCTGGATGGTGATGGCGGCGGCACTGCTGGACAGCTGGAAGGGCTCCCAGAGGAACCGCCCCCTCATTTTACGCACCAGGAAGTGGACAGGGCTTGAGTGTTTCTAGAATATGTGTCCTTCATCACTGCACTGGAGTCCCCAAGCCCTTTTGGGGAAGAGAAGTTTCAGGGGTGATTATCCCCATCTTACAGATGAGGGAACTGAGGACAGCAAGGTCAATGACTTGCTGAGGTCCTGGAGATAGCATCAGAGACAAGATCTGAACCCAGGACTTCTTGATTCCAAGTCCCACAGTCTAGTGACTGGGCCACTGGCCGTGTATTCCACGAAGGGAATTTAGAATTGTCTTTGGAGAATGTCAGAACCAGAAAGGCCTTTAGAACATCCGAGCTGGGAAGGACCTCAGAGGTCATCTAGTGCCATTGACTCATTTTATAGCTGAGGAAACTGAAGTCCATAGAGCTGAAGAGATTTGTCCAAGGTCGCAAATGGAGTCATGGAGAAGTACCACAGCTTGACCTCATAGGATCCCAGGAGCCTAAATTTAGAGCTGAAAGAGACCTTTGAAGCCATCTGGTTCAACCCCCTCATTTTACAGATGAGGCCCAGAGCTATGTGTCCAAGGTCACACAGGTAGGTAGTAGCAGAGTCAGGACTGGAATTCAGGACTGGGACAGTCATATCATCATGACAACCATCTTTATTACCATCACCACCATTGGCATCCTTCCTATGGGTGCCATTGCCACCATCGTGACAACTGTCTCCTGTTGCTGCTTCTCTGACTCCCCAGAGAGTGCTCTCTCCATCCTGTCACACTTTGTGGTATTCTGGAATGAGCCTGGAGTCAGGAGGCCTGGTCAGTCCTGGTTCTGCCACCCATTGTCTGTGCTTAACCTCTCTGTGCCTCAGTTTTCTCATGATGACATGGAGATAAGCTTTACATTGCTTCCTTCAAAGGATGGGTTGGGGAGAGCATCTTCAAAGGCTCAAACTTGATATAAATGTGAACTGTTGTGAATGCACATCAGTCACCAGCATCAGCAGCGTGGTCACCAGCCCCACCTCCTTCACCGCCCTGCCCCCCATTGTCAGCATCCTGACAGTATCCTCAGCACCATCATATCATCTTCAGAACAGCCATCACCATCCTCCCCAGTGTCTCCATCACCATCTTTCCACTCATCCCTACGCCATTGTCCCTACCACCATCAATAACATTCTCCTCATCACCCCCAGCACCACTGGCATCCTTCCTATCGGCACCGTTGGTGTCGTCATGACAATCATCTTTACCACCATCACCTCCATCCCCATCATCATGATCACCACACTCTTGACATCTCAATTGGTTTTCCGATCTTCCTGTCGGGGCTCTCAGGATCTGGTGGCTCAGACGAGGATGTCTGGCCACCTGACATCTTTCTCTTCCCCTTTCCAAGCTCCATTCAGTTCAGTCCAACAAGCATTATTAAGTGACCCTTGTGTGCTAGGTACCAGGCAGAGTACTGGGTGTATGACAAGCCTGCCCCCAATTAGCTTATGGTCATGATTTTAGAGGTAGCCCCTGGAGATAGCAGGGGAAGGCTGGTATCTCTTGGGGTCTGAAACCTGAGTTCTCTTCCTGGCTTTTCCAGGAGTAATCACCCAAGTCCTCTGAGTGCTCACTTGGAAAATGGAAATGTGAACATTCATTGGGAGTGGGAAGGTAGTGAAGGGGTGGTGCAGATATTGTGTGGCTCCAGAAACACCTGAAAGTGCTTTTTACAGTCAAAAGCAGGAGCCAAGGCCAGGCTCATTTGTTTGAGGCAGCACAGTGCAGTTGGAACCATAGAAGGAGGGATTTGCTCAGCATAGAGAATGGATGTCTCTGGGCCCTTTCAGTTCTAAAATCCCAACCGTCAGAGCCAGGTAATGAGCCCAGGCAACTGTGTAGGGAGAAAAACTAATCTCTCACAGTCACCTGGGTGTGGAAGCTCAGTCTTGTATCAGATCAGGATTCAGACCCTGGGTCTGCCACTCAGTGCCTGGCTGATCTCAGGCAATGCTCTCCCTTCTATCTATAAAACACGAAGGTGACCTTAGATTCCTCTAAAGGAACTTCCAGCTGCCTCTCCTATGAGCCTGGGATTCTGGCTCTTCACAATTTCCCTTTATTGGGGGCTGAGAGGACCAACATGACAGCTGGGCTTCCCCTCTTCCTCCATTCCCAGAGCCAGCCCTGACCCCTGAGGTATTCATTTACCAAAATCGAAGAGTTCCTGCCAAGCTCAATGCCTGATTAAAGATGGAAAATCATTAGCTCCTGACAAATTCCATTCATCCTCCACCAGGGCCTCTGGATAACCTTGGACAGCCCGGGGCGGCTCTTCCACCTGGAGGGGGGGGTCCCTCTTGCCTGGCTGCTTCTTCATTTGATATCTGGGGGCCATTGGATATCAGTCATGAAGAATCAGCCTTGGGGCTGGCCCCTGAGAATGGAGAGGAAATAGAAGTGGGGGGACAGCCCCCTTGAAAAGTCCTTCTTTCCCTTCAATAAGGGTATCTGAGAAGAAAGAAGAGCAGGAGAGTGTCTGAGGGCTCAGAGTTTTTCACAGCTCAAAGGGTTGTTAATTATGCCAGTAATGGTTTATAATTATAATGATAAACATCTGGAGAGGTCTGGCAGGTGGCTGGAGGGAGCAAGCACTCCCCAGCTCAGCTGAGGAAGGTAGGGTGAGTCTGTTTTTTTTTTTTAATTTTTGTCTCTGTAGCCCCAGGACTTCTGATACTTGGCACCTGCATGATCGCTTGCTTCAAGTCCGTGGACCTCAATTTCCTCCTTTGTAAAATGAGGGTGTTGAACTTTGAGGCCCTTGCCGTCTCTAGAGTGTTATCCTGTGATGTTAGTGAGGCACTAAGCTTGACCATCCAGGTGGCAGATGCCAAGGTCATCCGCTGCATCCAGCCATCACCCATCGCCCTGACTTCTGTCCTGCTCCTGGACCTGGTGACTCTGGAGGAGAGAGCGAGGCTGACGACTTTGTGCAGCTCTGCCTCACTTACATCCAGTTCATGTGCAAGTCAAGACATCATCCTGTGATGTCACTGGTCCTCTTCAAAAACAAGGATGAACAGTGAATCGGACATAAAACCCAGTCTCTTGATTCCCTGACCAGAACTGTTTTTCCCAGGCTGGCACGGAGAACTCTGAGACTGGTGAGCAGTGTGAATAGAGTCAGAGGCAGAGGCAGATGACATAGGAGGCCCTCTGGGTATCCGGGGAGAGAGCTCCAGGCAGGGCCAAGGGCATGTGGTGCCAACTGCAGAGGCTCAGAGAAAAGGCCACCAGAGCAGAGCCCAAGAAGCCCTGAACTGGACAGACTAATGTGCTGCGTCACATAGGGCAGCTTGTTTCCCCTCTCTGGGCCTCAGTTTCCCCACTCTGTCATATGGAGATCATCATCCCAGCCTTGATGACTTGAGAGGAGAAAGAGGGGTAAAAAGCCTGGAAACATGGCAACTGTTGGCAGGGTATACCACTACTTGGAGGGGCCTTGGCACAGAGAGTCATAGGAGAGGTGCTGGACTTGGGGGGCAGAATGAGGAATATACTTTTAGACATGGCCCATGTGGGAGTTTGACTTGACTGTGCATGTTTGTTACAAGGGCTTTGTCTTTCTTTCTTTCTTTCCTTTCCCTTTTTCTTTCTCTTTCTTAATTTCTTTCATCTTTCTTTCTTTCTTTTCTTTTCTTTCTTTCTTTCCTTCCTTCTTTCTTTTTCTTTCCCAATGGACTTGAGGTGAGGAGATGAGAGTAAGAGAAAATATATTTTTGTTACTGAAAGAAATTTAATTTACTTTTTT
This sequence comes from Vombatus ursinus, assembly GCF_900497805.2. Taxonomy (NCBI): domain Eukaryota; kingdom Metazoa; phylum Chordata; class Mammalia; order Diprotodontia; family Vombatidae; genus Vombatus; species Vombatus ursinus. The sequence continues at coordinate 1,084,575 of NW_020950172.1, forward strand.
AAAAGAGTGTCAGGGCTTGGAAGATCTTCAAGTTTACCTAGTACAGTGGTCCTTGGTGTGGAATCCCCAGATAGATTACAGGGGGTCTTTGATTGAATAGGGGGGAAATGGCACCTTTCTTTTCACTAATATTTGGTTTCCTTTGTAATCATGTGGGTTTTATTTTCTGCTGTGACAAACATGATTCTGAGAAAGTCCGTAGGCTCCCCTCAATGGCCCAAGGGGTCCATGGAATACAATGAGAAGCCCTGCACTAGCTCTGACCTCTAGGGAGATCCAGAGAGGCTTCTCCTGAGATGCTTGTGGAGGTCCTGGGTTAAATCTCCCCTTGGACATTTCCTATCTGTGTGATCCTAGGCAAGTCACCTGGCCTCTCTCAACCTCAGTTTTGCCATCTATGAAATGGGAACAACACAGCAGTCATTCCCAGATGTGAGGAAAGCAGGAGATTCCAATGATATAACGGTGATGTGATTTGCAAACTTTTAAGTTGACAGCCAAGTCAGCTGTTATCATTTGTGGAAACAAGCAGGACAGATCAGGAAAAGTGGTTTGGGGCCAATGCCTTTGGAGTGAATTGGCAGTGGGCCCATTTTCCCTGGAGAAATGTCCATTCTGGGGCCAGCTGATGATGCCAGCAATAATAACCAGTCAGTAGGAGCCAGACAGGCCCTGTCCCACAGAAGAGTGGGTTGGCGTGTTGGTCACAGAGCTTGAAGGGAGTAGACGATGGGCTTTGTAGACTTCATCTCTAGAGACCCCCACAACCCTGGGAGGTGGGGCCAAGGTGAGAAAACTGAGGTGCTGACAAGTGACTTGCCAGGGTCACTGGGTCAGCTAGCATAGGGATGGAGACCCCCCAGCCCAGCCAAGCACATAGGGAAGGAGACCCCCCAGCCCAGCACACAGGGATGGAGACCCCCCAGACCAGCACACAGGGAAGGAGACCCCGTCCCAGCCCAGCCCAGTGTACAGGGATGGAGACCCCCCAGCCCAGCACACAGGGATGGAGACCACTCAGCTCAGCACACAGGGATGGAGACCCCCTAGCCTAGCACACAGGGAAGGAGACTGCCCAGGACAGTCCTGACCAACCCCAGGCTGTGGGGAGAGCGGATCCCCTATGTAGAGTCCCACAGCCTCTTGTCCTAGAAGAAGATGTGAGGATGCTGGGAAATGATGTCCAGTCCAGCTTTGAGGAGGCAGGCTGGGCTTCCTACCGAGCCTAGCAGCATCCAAGCTCCATCTAAGAACTCCAGCCAGGACTGCAGGCAGCCAGCCCACACCCATCCCAGTCATGGGGAATGGGAACAAGACTGTGGAGCGCCTGGAACAGAGAGTGTCAGAGCTCAGAAGAACTCTGGAACAGGGAACAGAGAATATCAGAGCCAAAGGGGCCTTAGAACAAAGTCAGAGCCAGAAGGGGCCTAACAACAGCCACAGTAATAAGCATTTACACGGCATTTTAGAGTTTGCAAAGTGCTTTGTAAATAGTATCTCATTTTATCCTTACAATAATTCTGGGAGGGAGATGTTATTTTATTCCTATTTTGCAGATGAAGAAACTGAGACAGGTTAAGTGACTTGCCCAAGGTCATACAGCTAGTAAGTGTCTAAGGTTGAATTTCCATTCCAGTCTTCCTGACTCCAGGTCCTGAAAGAGACCTCAGAGATCAGATGACCCAACTACCCTTTTTTTTGGTGGGGCAGTTGGGGTTAAGTGACTTGCTCAGGGTCACACTGCTAGTAAGTGTTATGTGTCTGAGGCCGGATTTGAACTCAGGTCCTCCTGACTCCAAGGCCAGATCTCTATCCACTGTGCCATCTAGCTGCCCTCTCAACCACCTTATTTTACTGAGGAAGAAACTGTGAAGTGGACTGTTGTCCCTCTTCCTCCCTCTTTGAGGGAGTAGCCTTTTCAATGTCACCCAGTTCCTGGCCTTAGCTACTTTATGAGACAGTTAGGAGGTTCTTGTGAGAGCCTGCATTGAAAAATGTCATGGTTAACTCTATGCCTGAGTGAGAGGCTCTTGTCACTGTCATGGGCCCAGGCCTGAGCATGGCTACACACTCCCTGGAAACCTCTTCTCCAGAGCCACACTCAGCATGGTGTTCTGGGCTCAGGGTTAAAGACTGAGGACAAAGACGGCCCTTTAATCGGTGGGCCATCTGGAAGCCCCATGTGGCTACACTGAGTCAGCCTACCTTGGCACAAAGAGCATGGGATTTGGAGTTACATGACCTGAGTTCAAATCCCAGCCCTGCCACTTCCTGGCTATGTGACCTTAGGCAAAACACTTGACTTGTAGGCCTCAATTTCCTTCTCTATAAAGTAAGGGGATCCCTTCTAGGTCAGAATTGATGCTGTGATAATCCTAAATCTGTATTTTCCACTAGACTGAAGAGAGGCCTGAGTGTGAGTGTGAATCCTGAGATTTATTACTTTTTTGAGATTACCTGGCCTCAGTTTCCTCCTCTGTAAAATGAAGGGTTATACTGGATGAACTCTGAGGTCTCTCCTAGCTCTGACCTTTTCTGTTCTAATGTCTCTGCCATTTTGTGTCCTCAGGCTCCAGAAAAGACTGTGTGAGTCTCAAGTGACTCTAACCCCAGGGCAATGGTCTGGACTGGTTTGGACAAATTGTCAGTGCTGGAAAACCAAGCTCCAGTTTCCTTATCTGCAACATGGGATATTATCAGATCTCTGCCAGGGGCTAGCCCCCAAACAGGCCCAGAGTGCTTTCAAGCCCTGGGAGCACCGTATGGAGGCGAGGCTCCTGAAACGGGTGGGGTGGGGGAGCCCTGTCCTACAGGAAGGCGGCTGGAAGGCAGCCATGCTGTGATCGCTATCTGCTGCCACTGACTCAGCCTTCTGGGCAGCTTCCATCTCAGTTTCTCCACTTTGCTTTCTTCTCATCAGTCTCATGCATGGAGATTAATGCCTGCTCTCTCTCTCTCTCCCTCTCTCTCTCTCCCCTCTATCTTCAGATCCACATTACCAGCAAGCAGGAAACCCAGCAGATGAAAGTGATTGGACGGCCCCAGGCCCAACCAGGAGCCCAGCCCAGCTGCGCTTGGGTGAGTAGCTTGGGCAAGAGTCTCCCCATGAAGTGATCACAGGCTCCAAGAATGTCCAGGGCTTTTTCCCCATAGCTTTCATGACAAGGGCCCAGAGATGGTGGCACCCACTTGAGCCTGGGGCATTTAGGGGCATTTGGCCCCGGTTTCCTTCTAATCATACCACAGCCATAAACTGGCCCCTCCCACCCTGGGCCTCAGTTCCCTCATCTGTAAAAGGAAGGGCTTGGACCTGTTCACTGTCCCTCCCATCTTGAATCTCATGATCCAAAGCATCTTCATTCAGCTTGACCAACATTTATTAACTGCCTGACTTAGTGGAGAGAGAGCCTGCCTTGGAGTCAGAAAATCGACCAATGAGCATTTCTTAAGCACCTACTATGTGCCAGGCACTGTTCTAAGTGCTGGGGACACAAAAAGAGGCACAAGACAGGCCCGGCCCCCAAGGAGCTCACAGTCACACCATGATCTATCAATACAGCTTTCTTGTCAGAGATGGGGCACCCGGAGAAGCTGAGGGTGTAGTGACTCTGGGGCCAGAAGCTTCCCCCTGCTGGGTGCAGGGCCCAATGTAAGGGGTTGGAGAGACACCGGGTAGCCCACAAAATCAGTGAGATCTCATTTAAGCCAAGAGCGAACACTTGGCAATCCAGAGTATGGCTGGGAGAGATTCCCTCAGAGACAGCTGGGGGCGCCACAGAGCCCGAGGCACTGGGCTAGAAGTCAGGAAGAGCTGAGTTCAAATATGACCTCAGATACTGAGCAGGTGAGTGACCCTGGGAAAGTCACTTCACCTCTATCTGCCTCAGTTTCCTCAACTGTGAAATGGGGATAATAACAACACTACCTTATAAGGTCGTTGTGAAGATCAAATGAAATAATTTTTTCAAAGTTAGCTCGGTTAGCTCAGTGCCTGGCACACAGTAGTTGTTCTATAAATGCTCCTTCCCCTTCCTTTCTCCCTTCAGGAGGCTGCACCAGAGTAGAGCAGATGAAGGAACTGAGGTTCAGAGGAGGCCCCCACAGTTAGGATCCAGCAGAGCTGGGATATCAAGGCGGGACCCGGGCTCACTCTGCAGCCTTGCCCCTCGAGGCCCTCCCTAGGCCAGGGAATGGAGTGGGCAGGAAGGAACTATCCACAAGACCTGCCCAAGGAGGAGAAGTCGGGTGGTCTCAGGAATGGGCCAGCCTGAGCAATGATTCACTGACACACATTGATGAAGGACAGAACACAGTGCCCCATGCTAGAGGAGGTTTGGGTTTCCCCGGGATTTCTAAAGTACCTACTATGCGCTAAGAATTATGCCAGGTCCTGAGAACACCAATACAATAAGTGAAACATTCTCTGTGAGAATGAATAAGGATTGATGCTTATGTGGGGGGCCCCAAACCCTCAAGGACAGGATAGTGGAGAAGGGTAAGGGGTAAGGGAATAGAGAACTCGGGGGAGGAGACAGGGCTGGCCTGGGGCCAGAAGGAGGGCCCTGGTGCCCTCTGCCCTCGGTCCTGCTCAGACCACACCTGGACTGTCATCTTCATCTACCTCCAGAGGTAGTCTGGTCTCTCTCACTGAAGGCTGCGGGAATCTGAGAGGTGATTCCTTCCCAGTTACAAGTTGAAGCTGAGCTCCTTCTATCTTTGGGGCTCTTTCTTGGTCTCCCCATTCAGTACAAAGGGGATTGTGGCATCTCCAATTCCCTCTACCTCTGGCACCAAAGTTTCTGACAAGAAAGTAGGATGGATCCTCTTAGCTTCTCCTGTGGTTACTCTAATCAGGGGTTGGAGGGGATTTTTCAGCCCCTAAGGCAGATTTAGGATTGCTTTGTTAGATCCTAGGGTGATTGAAAGGCAGCCAAGTAGTGCTGATAGAGCTCTGAGTCTTGAGTCAGGAAAACCTGAATTCAAATCTGGTCTTGGAAACTTATTAGCTGTGTGACCCTGGGCAAGTCATTTCATCCTGTTTGCCTCAGTTTCCTCATCTGTAAAATGAACTGGAAAAGGAAACAAACAGCAAACCACTCCAGTATCTTTGCCAAGAAAACCCCAAATGGAGTCATGAAGAGTCAGACACGACTGAAAAATGACTGAAGAACTAAGGAATGATCAGATCAGAGATTTCACGCTGGAAGGGACCTTTAAACAAGACTTTATCCAACCCCCTCATTTTACAGATGAGAAAACTGAGACCCAGAGAGGGGAAGGTACTGGACAATTCATTGGGATTTTAGGGAATGAGGCAATGTCTATTTGAACCCTTCCTAACTTCCACCCCCTTGTTCTTGGCCATGAACAACTTCCCAGCATCTCCCAGGCCCAAAAGCCTCTTTTCAGTCAAGGGTAAAATCTAGTGAGTTAGGAAGAGGGGACTGGGGAGAGGGAATTGACGCTTGGTGCCATAATGAAAAGGGCCTTGGACTTGAGTCAGAAGACATGCCTGCTCATCCTCGTTCCCATCCTGCATGTTTCAGAGAAGGCAACTGAGAGCACACCTTCATTCTACTCAAGTCAAAGCCTGGGGAGCAGAGTTCCTTTTGCCTCCCAGGACAGCGGGGCAGCCCTAAGGGAAGCCCAGCCTCTGAAGCCCCTCCCCGCCTCTGCTGCCAATCCTTGACTCTCCCGGGCTGCCCTGCCTGAAGGTGTACGCAGAAGGTGGGACGAGAGTCCGTCAGACAAGGACAGCTGAGCCTGCAGAAGTGAGCTCCAGTTGGGCAGAGGCAGCTGCAGGGTATGCCACCCACCTCGTGGACGGGAGTGGAAAGGATGCAGTTCACATTCCTCCTCTGCCACCTACTACCTGCATGACCTAGCATCTTCCATCCCTTGGCCTCAGTTTCCTCATCTGTCAAATGAGGCAGTTGAACAAAATACCCTATGCCTTGGGAGGTCCCTTCCACCTCTGAGGTACTATAACCTTGACTGACTCTCTCTCCTGGAATTCAGCTAAGACTGATGGGGCTGATAAAATGGGTATTATGGAAAGAAGAAAGTCAGGGTGGAGCCTGGGGCACAGAGGAGAGGGCTGGCCTGGATGAGTCACCCCCAGTGGATAATTGAAGCTTCAGGGGCCTGGTATGAGCAGAAGGCACCAGAAGTGAGAGGGATGAAGAAAGGAGTCAATACTTCCAGGCTGATACCCGAGAGAGAGGAAAGAGGATGACGACCCACATGTACAAACATATTTGTAGCAGCTCTTCTTAAAAGGGTGCCCATCAATGGTGCATGGGTAACTAACGGGGTATGTGTCAACGGGGCATGAGTAACAAAAGGGGGGCAGGTCAACAGGCATGGTTAACTAAAGTGGTGCGTGTCAGTGGGGCATGGGTAACTAAAGGGGTGCCCATCAATGGGGCATGGGTAA
>NW_020950172.1:1091020-1100226 GCF_900497805.2 Vombatus ursinus
AACTAAAGGGGTGCCCATCAATGGGGCATGGGTAACTAAAGGGGTGCATGTCAGTGGGGCATGAGTAACTAAAGGGGTGCCCATCAATGGGGCATGTGTAACTAAAGGGGTGCAGGTCAACAGGCATAGTTAACTAAAGTGGTGCGTGTCAGTGAGGCATGGGTAACTAAAGGAGTGCCCATCAATGGGGCATGTGTAACTAAAGGGGTCCTGTCAATGGGGCATGGGTAACTAAAGGGATGCCCGTCAATGGGGCATGGGTAACTAAAGGGGTGCCCATCAATGGGGCATGGGTAACTAAAGGGATGCCCGTCAATGAGGCATGGGTAACTAAAGCAGTGCAGGTCAATGGGGTGTGGGTAAATCAATTTTGTATAGGAATGTGATGGAATATTGTTGTGCACCAAGAAATGGCCACAGGTGTGGTTTCAGAGGAACTTCAGATTGCAGGAATGATGCACAGAGAGGTGAGCAGAGCTAGCAGAGCAATCTGCACAATAATTAATAGCAACAATGTACGCAATAACAGCATACACAATAACAATGTCCCAGTAACACAACAACGTTGCAAAGAACAACTGGGGGAGGGGTAGGAGCCTGCACAATGACCACCCCCAGTTCCCAAGGCCCCGTGATGATATGGGCCGAGCCCCAGAGAAGCTGAGAGCACTGCAAGGTGCTAGACCGAGGGCGCACAACGAGGTGGCCAGTTTTGGACACAGCCAACGGGAGGATTGGTTTTTGTTGACTCCAGATGTTTTTACTCCCATTTCGGTTGGGATGAGGGGAGTTGGGAGAAAATGAGTGTTTGTGAATTGAAAAAATAATCATATTTAACTAAAAAGAAAAGCAGATTGAAGGCGGGATCAGGCCTCCTGCAGGCTGGCAAAGGACAATAGAAGGGTTTTCAGCGCTCTCGAGGTATAACCCAGCAGGCACTGAGGAAGCCCCTTACTTGGTGCCAGTCTCCATGAGACGAGCAGGAGACACAAAACCCAGAAAACACGGGAGGGAGCTGGACTGTCAGATCTGCTGCTGCTGCTGCTGAGAAATCTGAGCACCGACTCTGCCCCACAGCCCTCCATGAGACCCCCATGGCCATCAAACCAGAGTCACAGCCACAGGGATCATGGGAGCTTTAAGAACCCACTGATGGTGGTTCGCTACCCACCATAACGGTGCCCATTTAAGAAGAGGAGACTGAGGGTATCCTAGAGAGGGTGCAGGCCCTACGGAGGCTCAGGGTGGGAAGGGGAGTCAGTGGCTCAGCTGGAGTTTTACTACAGTCCCTGCCTGGTCCCAGGCCACACAACAAGTTAGAGGCACAGTGGGCTCTGAACTCTGGTCTCCTGATTCCCTAGTCCTCTCTATCCCTCAGATTGCGTGCCTTCTGCGCCTCCATAAATCATCCCCAATTACAGCTGTAAGGATATCCTCTGACCCACTTAATCTCATGGCATGAAGGGGAGATGAGATGATCTCTGTAACTGAGAAGTCAGTGAACTAAGAAAATGTCAGAGCTGGGAGTGGCCTTAGAACAGGGGATGTCAGGGCTGGGAGGGGCCTTCTTGTTGGCCCCAGGACCCCCTCCCCAGCCCCACAGACCCCTCCCTGGCCCCAGAACCCCCTCTCCAGTCCCATGGCCCACTCCTCAGCCCCACGGCCTCCCCATGAGGATCACCTTTCTTCCAGCCTCGTTGTTATGCAGGTTCATCAGCCGCCTGGCGTTCTTCTTGATTTCGCGGGCATCGACAAAGCGCCTGGAGAACTCGATGCCGTAGCGGACGTCGGCCGAGCAGCCGCCCCACTTCCATCCCTCCTCCTGGTTATAGTAGCCCTGCTTCTCCCTGTCACAGCCGCAGTTGCTTAGGTTGCCCTGGCTGCAGGCTGCAGTGACTGCATGGGCCACTCCAGCAGCTGTGATGGCGTAAGTGAAGGCAGCTTCCCGACTCCCTGCAAGGAGGAGGAAGAAAGGGATGAGGCCAGGCCACTGGCAACTGGGGTCTCGGACATGCATCAGCTTAGAACCCTCTCATTCAGGTTCTAGCTCTGCCTCTATCGGGGAGATCTAGAATGTGTCACTGCCATACGCTGGGACCATGAAGTCTAGGCCCCTTTGCCATTGGCCCTTCTGAGGATCCTCCTGGTTGGACGGCCCATGCCCTGCATCCCAAGGTCACTCCCAGCTCAAACGTTCTAAATTCCGTGACTCAGTTTTCTGTCTGCACACAGATCAGGTCACATGGTGCACTCTGAGGCTCTCCCTCCCTTGTCACCGCCACCTCCTGGCTCCCCTGGCCTCCTTCAGGGCCCAGGGTGAATCCTCCCATCTGCACGAAGCCATTCCTCATCCCCCTCTCTGGGAGGGCCAGCCTGCTGGTGATTATTTCCTAGTGGTCCTGTCCAGAGCTGGTCTGTGCCTGGCAGTTTGCATGGTGTTGCCCTGATAGACTATGGGTTCCTGGAGGGCAGGGGCTGGCTTTTGTCTTTCTTTGTATCCCCAATCAATCAATAAATCAACATTTTGAAAAGCACTTATTATGTGCCTTAAAAGCCAGGCACTGGGCTAGGCCCTTTACAAACACACCCATTTAATCCTCACAGCAACCCAGGGAGGTAGGTGCTATTATCACCCTCATTTTACAGATGAGGAAACTGAGGCAAACAGAGGTGAAGTGACTTGCCAGGGTCACCCAGCTAGTGAGGCTGTGTCTCAGGTCAGAAGTGAACTCGGGTCCTCCTGACTCCAGGCCCAGTACTCTATCCACCGCACACCAATATCTTGGTCTTTCATTATTGAAGATAAGGGCAGGATGGGGGAGGGAGGACATTTTCAGGGAAGCTTTGGACATATTCGGACACTGAAGGTCCTCTCACTAGGGCCCTCTTGAGGAACCAAAAGGGGGCAGTGAAAGGCCCGGTGGGCAGTTCGCTCCTGGTTAGCTCAGCCAGCCTGCTTCCTAATGCATCTTCCATTCAATGCCATCTACAGACTATGGCCTCCCCCTCCCCCTCCCTACACTAAAGGAGGAGGAGGAAGAGAAGCCCTTTTGGGCAGGGACAGTTGGGGTTTGTCTTTTAATCCCTAGGCTGACCCTGGCACTGAGTGTAGGGGCTGGACTGGGTTTGCCAGGCTGAGTTTGGAACTCAGCACATGCAGATGGAACAACAGGGGTGCCTCAGTCCAGGCCTGATGGGGCAGGGAGAGGTCTGAGGCCAGTCTGGCAGAGATGCAGGGGAGATAAGGGAGAGAGAAAACCCTTCCAACCAGGGACCTCAGTGGAGGCTCCATCCAGCATCCAGCTTCTGCTTGAGTTTTGAAGAAATGAAAAGGGGCAGGGGGGGAATGGATGCTTTCCCAGGTACTGAAGGTGATCAAAAGCTAATGCATGGAGGTGAGACTGGGTAGCAGGAAGCCTGGAGCAAGAGCCAGGGCCCCAGTTTGGGGGGAGCCTGGAGTAGGTAAATTGGGTGGTTGGTCAGAGCCAAATTGTGGGTGGCTTCAAAAGGCACGTTGTGTTTGTATAGATCCATCCAATGACCAGTGTTTGGAAAGTGCCTACTATGGGCTGGACACTGGGCTAGGCACTGATGCTACTGTGCCCATGAAATGGCCTCTGCCCTGACAGAACTTCCATTGTATCCCAGGAGGATTTACATTTTATCTGGTGAGTCATTGCGAGCCATTGGAGGTCTTAGATGGAGAGAGTCTGACATTCCTAGGACAAGAAACAAAACTCAGACCTGTCCTCCGTCTTTCATTTCAACTTCAAATTCTCATAGGGGCATAGATTCAAAGCTGGAAGGGAGCTCACAGGTCCTCAAGGTCAAGCACCAATAAGGAAACTGAGGCAGACAGAGGTTAAGTGACTTGCCCAGGATCACACAGCTAGAAAGTGTCTGAGGTGAGCTGTGAACACAGGTCTCCTGGACATTCTGTTTTTCCTCCACTGTCCCCCCCTCCAAACTTTCCTATTCCTGTGGAGGGTAACACCTTCTTCCCAGACCCCAGACTCACAACCTAGAAGTCAGCCTGGACCCCTCACTGTGTCTCACCCCATATCCAAGCTGTGGCCCAGGCCTGTCAACTGACTTCATGACATGTCTTGAATATGCCCCCTTCTCTTTTCGGACAGCCCCCACCCTGGGGCAGACCCTCATCTCCTCAGGCCTGGATTAGGGCAGTAACTGGGGGGGAGGGGTCTGCCTGCCTCTCCCTGCTCTAGTCTATTCTCCCTCAGCCACCAAAGGAATTTTCCTAAAGCACAGGTCTGACTGTCCCCTGGGAGACCTTTCAGTAGCAGTAGTATATTAGTAGTAGCAGTAGTATAGTAGTAGTAGTAGTAGTAGTAGCGGTAGTATAGTAGTAGTAGCAGTAGTAGTAGCAGTAGTATAGTAGTAGTAGCAGTAGTATAGTAGTAGTAGTAGTAGCCCCGCACCCCTCAGTAAACTTCACTGGCTCCCTATTGCCTCAGGAAAAAATACAAAATTCTTAGCTTGGCATTCGAAGCCCTTCACAACCAGCCCCCACCTGCCTTTCCAGTCTTCTCACACCTTCTTCTCCAACACGGGCTCTTCCATTCAATGACCCCTGCCTCCCGGATGTCCCAGGAATAAGCCCCTCTGTCCCTGTCCTGGGGGTTCTCTCTGACTGTCCCCCATGCCTGGAAGGCTCCCCTTCCTCTACTCCCACTACTGACCTCCCAGGCTTCCTTTAGGTCCCAACTCCAATCCCACCTTGTACAGGAAGCCTTCCCCAGATCCTCCTACGTCCAGAGCCTTCTCTGTTAATTATTTCCTATTTACCCTGTGCAGAGCTTGCTTTGTTTGCCTCTGTTTGCATGTCATCTCCCCCACTGCATCGTATCTTCAAGGGCAGGGACTTGTGCCTTTCTTTGTCCCCTGGTGCCTGGCACACAGTAGGTGCTTCATGAATACTTAATGACTGACTGGCTCCCCGGGCACCAGCTTATTGTGGGTCAGATTGATAGGCAAGGAGCTAGGGAATGTCTAGCTAAGCTAGAACATGGTTCCTGCCTTCATGGAGTCCTGGGACTGGATGACTGAGAAGTGGGAGGGACTTCAGGCTCATCTTGTTCCAGGTCACAGGGCCAGTAATAATGGAGTTAGGATTGGGAGTGGAATATATGATAGTATGTATGTATTTATGTAATATGGGGGAGACAGAGAGAAAGAGAGACAGAGACAGAAAGAGATAGAGAGCATGGATGGGTGGTGTCCCTGCCTCTAAATCAGGCCATGGGGACCCAAGGGGAATATTAGGCAAATTAAACTTCATTTAATTTAATTGATGTGGGACCACCAGGACAGCAGGCTGTAAATTATTCTTGGGAGAAATGATCTCAGCCTGGCAGAAATAGTCCACAAAATCAAGGTGGTAGAGAATCCTGGTTACCACAGAGCCCTAGGCTTGGTTTGGTTTCCACCTCAGATTCGCATGGCCTCTATGAGCCTCCATCTTTCCTTTTTTTTTTTATTATTTTTTTTTTGATTTATCAATAATCACTTCCATATGCTTTTGAGTTTAAAATTTTTCTCCCCCTTCCTTCCCACCACCCTCCCCAAGATGGCACACAATCTGCGATAGGCTATACATTTACATTCATATTAAATATATTTTCACATCAGTGATGTTGTAAGTAGAAATTAAAATTAATAGGAGGAACCATCAGAAAGAGGAAACAAAACTCAACAGAAGAAAAAAAATAACAATTCGGCTTCCGTAGTTCTTTCTTTGGGTGTGGATAGCATTTTTCATCACAAGGCCTCTGGAGATGTCTTAGATCCTTGTATTGCCAGGAAGGGTTAAGTTTATCAATATTAGTCATCACACAATGTAACTGTTATTGCGTACAACGTTCTCTTGGTTCTACTCACTTCACTCAGCATCAGACCATACAAATCTTTCCAGGTTTTTCTGAAGTCAGCCTGTTCATCATTTCTTACAGCACAATAGTATTCCATCACATTCATATACCACAACTTGCTCAGCCATTCCCCAATTGATGGGCATCCTCTCAATTTCCAATTCTTTGCCACCACAGAAAGAGCTGCTATGAATATTTTTGTACATGTAGGTCCTTTTCCCATCTGTGTGATCTCTTTGGGATATAGCCCTAGAAGTGCTATTGCTGAGTCAAAGGGTATGCACATTTTGATAGCCCTTTGGGCGTAGTTCCAAATTGCTCTCCAAAAGGTTGGATCATTTCACAACTCCACCAACAATGCATTAGTGTTCCAATTTTCCCACATCTTCTCCAACATTTGTCATTTTCCTGTTTTGTCATGTTGGCCATTCTGATGGGTGGGATGTGGTACCTCAGAGTTGTTTTGATTTGCATTTCTCTAATCAATAGTGATTTAGAGCATTTTTTCATATGACTGTAGATGGCTTTAATTTCTTCATCTGAGAACTGTCTGTTCATATCCTTTGACCACTTATCAATTGGGGAATGGCTTGTATTCTTATAAATTTGACTTAATTCTTTATATATTTTAGAAATGAGGCCCTTATCAGAGAGACTGGTTGCAAAAATTCTTTCCCAATTTTCTACCTTCCTTCTAATCTTAGTTGCATTGGCTTTGTTTGTGCAAAAACTTTTCAATTTAATGTAATCAAAATTATCTATTTTGCTTTTCGTAATGTTCTCTATCTCCTGCTTGGTCATGAATTCTTCTATTCTCCATAGATCTGACAGGCAAACTATTCCTTGCTCTCTCAGTTTGCTTGTAGTATCAGCCTTTATATCTAAATCATGTACCCATTTTGACTTTATTTTGGTATATGGTGCATCTTTCCTTTTGGAAAGAGCTTGGACTCTGTGAGATCAGACGTGAACCTTCCCTGCCACGGTCCTCTGAGCCCCAGGCCTCCCCTTCTGGTCAGGCAGGTTTGGGTGCACAGGCTTCGTTCTCCTCATTCCAATGATGCAAGTTTAACATGAACTGAATTCGGCTGCCTGCGGAAATGGTGCCCAGGCTGGGGTCAGCCGCCCCCAAGTCAGGCCACCCCCTGTCTGTCTGTCTGTCTGTCTTTCTGGACTCTGAGGAGAGGAGAAGAAAGGTGTGGGAGGGCCCGGACCCTGAGCCCCTCGCCCTATACAAAGCCCACCTCCACGACCTCATTTCCTGCCTTCTGGGAGAGGAGATAGAGGGGAAAGGGGGTTGAGAGCACAGAGAAGACATGAAGGGCAGAGGTCAAGGAGACAGGAACTGAAGGAGAGAAGAAAGGAGAGGGGAGAGGAGGGGAGTACAAGGAGTGGTGGGCAGGCTGTGGGCTCTGGAGGCAGACCCAAGGGCCCGGGCCTCTCTGCCCTCCTGCAGGCATCACCCCCGGTCTGGTTCCTGAGGTCACAGGTGACTGAACTCACTCTTGACTGTCCCTAAGGCCTATGGGTCATGTCGAGCCTCCTCTGCTCCCCCACAGTACTGGGCCTTGCAGCCAATAGGCCAAAGGGGCCTGGGATTTGCCCATTCCCTTCCCATGCCAAAGCCAGGCCTCCGACAGAAGCTGAAGAGCTGTGGGAAAGACCCAGGGCATTTATCCCTAAGAGCCCGGATCTGAGCCCAGGTCTGAGCCCAGGAGGCCAGCTAACCAGCTTAGGATCCCAAGAACATCACTTTAGAGCTGGAAGGGATCTCAAAGGTCCTTTTAACAGATGAGGAAACTGAGGTTCCAAGGGGTTCCATGACTTGTCCAAAATCATACATGGACTTAAAGGCCGGGGCAGGATTTTGGATCCAGAGGCAGAGTCAGCTAGGTAGTTCAGTGAATGGGTTGCTGGGCCTGGAGTCAGGAAGACCTGAGTTCCAATCTGGCCTCAAACTCTGACTGTGTGACACCAGGCAAATCGCTTAGCCTCTGACTGCCTCAGTTTCCTCAACTGTAAAACAGACATAATAATAGCACCTATAATTTGAGGATCAAATGAGCTAATGTGTAAAGAGCTAGGAACGGTGCCTGGCACATAGTAGGCACTCAATAAATGCTTGGTTTTTTCTCCTCCCTCTCTTCTTCCTTCCCCCCCTTTCCTTCCTTCCTCCCTTCCTTCCTTCTTTCCTCCCTTTCTTCTTTGCTTCCTTCCTCCCTCCCTCTTTCCCTCAGTCCCTTCCTCCCTCCTTTCCTTCATTCCTTCCTTCCTATTCCCCTTCATCCCTCCCTCACTCAGCTCCTTCCACTCTCAATCAAAGCAGATATACAGGAGGAGGGGCACATGGGCTTAGCCTTGAAGGATTCTAACAGCTCCAGAGGAGGAGAAGAAGGGGGAACATTCATTCCAAGCACTACTCCCCAGGGGTGTGGCACAGGGACATGAACAAAGACTCGGTGTCAGCTAATTAGTCTGAACTTGTAAAGGAGAGAAGAGTCTCTCTACCCAAGGGAACATCTAGTCCCCCTGCCCATCCCCCATCTCTAAGGCTGGGTCAGGCCTGAGCCTTGACCCCTTGGGTCCTGACCCCCTTAGATTATGGGCTCCTCTGTCTGCCTGACTGCCTTACTGAGCTCTTCACTCCATCCTTCTGGGATCTCCCAATTGATTAAAAAATGACTCCTTTATCAATCCCCTAGACGTACAGGGCCCTGTTCTGGGGAAACCAGGATAGAGAAAGGGTGAGCTGTGTCCTGGAGGGGCTGGAAGTGACCCATGGTATCATGAGGGTGGGGAGAGGGAGCTGCAGAAAGATGGAGCAGGGGGAGAGAAAGAAAGACACATGGAGAGAGAATCAGGGAGGGAGGAGAGAGAAAGATGGATGGGGAGACAAAGACAGATGAAGATAGATGGATGGATGGATGGATGGAAGGAGGGAGGGCGGGTAGGAGAGAGAGAGTGAGAGATGGACGACGGAAGGACAGACAAATGGATAGAAATATATACACGTATATACATAGAGAAACAGGGAATGCTAAGGGAGGCCTCTATAAGTCTGGGACTGGGAGGGGGCAGGTGGGCAGAGGAGTCTCAATGGGAATGAGATGAGGCAGACAGCTGCCTGCCTTTATGACTCCCAGCCTGGCAGGCTGTTGTGGGAAGATACTTTGTAATCCTCGGCAACTACCGCAGAGGAGTTATTACTGCTACTGCCACTACTACTGCTACTACTACTACTACTACTATACTACTGCTGCTACTACTATACTACTACTGCTACTACTACTACTACTACTATACTACTGCTACTACTAC
>NW_020950172.1:1100236-1101999 GCF_900497805.2 Vombatus ursinus
TCCTGCTGCTGCTACTTCTCCTGCTACTCTTGCTGCTACTGCTGCTGCTACTTTGACTACTATTAATTACTATGTTACATCCTTAACACCAAGTTTTCCCCTCCACACCCTCCTTTGACTGCACCAAAGCAGCTAAATGATGTAATGTTATTGGCCAGAGATTCAGGAAGACCTGAATGCTAATCCAATAATAATAATAACAATAACAATAAATATATAAATAAATAAACACTCTACAAAATTTTTCTCATTTGATCCTCACTATGACCCTTCAAAGTGAGTGCTATTATTATGTCCATTTTACAGTTGAGAAAACTGAGGCAGACAGAGGTTTAGGGGCCCAGGGTCACACAGCTTAGTGTCTGAACCTGGATTGGAGCCTAGGGCTTCTGGACTCCCAGAGCAGTGCTCTACACACTGGACCACCCAGCTGATGTGACCTGAGATGTGTCACTGACCTGCTCTCAGCCTCCATTTCCCCATCTGTAAAGTGGAGAGGAGGATCATAACAAAGCTCCTTCCCAGGGCTATTCTCAGGCTCAGATGAGTTACCCTATTCTACCTAAAGCCCCAAAGAAATGGGAGAGATTGTTTTTATTATTCAAGGAAGCTTCTTAGGGCATGTTCAGAAAGGCACTGAGTTTCTCTTGTGTCTTTGTGCCTGCTTGAATTAGGCTTGTAATGAATGTGTGTTGGCTTGGGCTGGAAAGCAGGACCAGTGTGGAGAATGGCAGCTGAGCACCCTGGAGATTCTGGAGAGGGCAAGCTGAGGAAAGCACCTGGGAAAGTCTGCTTTTCCAGCTCCACTTACTATTGGAGGTCAGCTGATCTGAGCCCTTCATCTGACAGACAGGAAAACCAAGGCACAGGAGGCTGAGAGCCCTGGGCTCACTCACCCAGAGGGGCTTGACCCCAGCTGCTGGGCTTTCAGCCCCCATCCCTGCCTGCCCTGTGCACTGAGCAGATCCCAGGCAGCCTTTTTATAGTCTCATGGTGTCATGGAGATGGGGCACAAGTTCCTACAGGGAACAGAGAGGAGGCCTCTGGGCCAGCTGCCCTGATTAAGCTTGAGTCAGTGTCTCCATCATAAGCCCTCCTATTATGTGATTATAAATATGGAATCATAAAAAGTCACACCACGTTCAAACACGCCAGGCCTCCGGTCAGCTCCCAAGTCATTTGTTTTTAATTAGTTGGGTGCATTCAAACCACACCAGCCAAGGGGATCCCGGAGCCACAGACTGTCAGGGTTGGGAAGGGCCTTAGCACAGGGAATGGCAGAGCTGGGAGGGCCTCAGAAAAGAGACTGTCAGAGGTAGGAGGGGCCTCAGAACAGGGAAGGTCAGAGATGGGAGGAACCTTAGAACAGGGAATGCCAGAACTGGGAGGAATCTTAGAACAGGGAATGTTGGAACTGGGAGGGACCAGGACAGCTAGGTGGAGCAATGGATAGAGCTCTGGCCTTGGAGTCAGGAGGACCTGAGTTCAAATCGGGCCTCAGACACTTGACACTTACTAGCTGTGTGACCCTGGGCAAGTCATTTAACCTCAATGGCCTCACCAAAGATCAAAAAAAAAAAAAGAACTGGGAGGGGCCTTAGAACAGGAAATAGCAGGACTGAGAGGAACCTTAGAACCGGGGAAGTCAGAGCTGGGAGGGGCCACAGAATGGGGATGTCAGAGCTGGGAGGGGCCACAGAATGGGGATGTCAGAGCTGGGAGGGGCCTGAGAACAGGGAATGGCAGAGGTGGGAGGGGCCTGA
>NW_020950172.1:1102009-1125665 GCF_900497805.2 Vombatus ursinus
GGTGGGAGGGGCCTGAGAACAGGGAATGGCAGAGGTGGGAGGGGCCTCAGAATGGGGATGTCAGAGCTGGGAGGGGCCTGAGAACAGCGGATGTTGGATATGGGTGGGGCCTTAGCTTGGGGAATTCCAGAGCTGAGAAGGCCCTTGATGCCCTCAAAACCAAGTTAACAGCAGAGCTGGGTCTTCCAGCTCCCATCCAGGGCTGGCTTTCCTCTCCCTGAGCCGCTGAGCTGCATCTCCAGACAGCCCAGGTCCACATTGAGCCTCTCCCTGATCAAGGAGGCTCTGACAAAGAATGACCTCCTCAATCATAAGCAGCATGGCTGCCCTCCTGACGGAGCCATTTCTGGGCCTCTGCACCGAGTCCAAGCTGAGCTGTGCAGACCAGCTGCAGCAGACAGTGGAGTGGGCAGGGTCTCTCTTCTGGTCCTTCCCCACAGCAGGCAGCAGCCTCCCCCAAGCCCTTTCATCAGAATCACTACCTTGGTCTCCCAATCAGCCTCCTTGTCTTCAGCCTCTCCCCTCAAGAGCTGACTTAGTCACTTGCTCTAGAACATTGGGGGTGAGGCTTCATTGGAGGGGAAGGAGCCTTGGCCCCCCTCATGTGATTCCTTGCTCTGCCACTTACTGGCTCTGTGATTTTGTGATCTTCCCCTCCTCAAGCCTCAGTATCCTCATCCTTGAAATGGGAACAACCATACCTATATGCTTCACCTACTGGGGCTATGACAAAGAAAGTGCTTTCTAAACCTCTAAGAGCTAGAGAAGTAGGAGCTGTAAGCATTTAATCACTCAACTAACATTTATTAGGCACCTACTGTGTGCCAGGTGCTATGCTAAGCTCTCAGGATTAAAAGGCCAAAGGAGAAAAGGGGGTTGCACCCTCTGACCTGTACCTGCCTTCCAAACTGTGCCCATGCTCGTGTGAGCTCTCTCAGGCTAGGATTCTCAGTGAGCCCTCCAATACCATCACAATTTTGGGGGTAGGATTGTTATCTGTAGACTAGGCCAGTAAATACATGGCATACTGTAGACCTCCCAGTCTGGAGCAGCCTCATCGGGGGGCAGTCAGTGTGTGGAGTGCCTTTACCCTCCTTGGAATGCCTGCCATCTCTCCCTGGGCCACCCATGGGTGCTACTGGGGGTCACTTGAGCTATCCCACACCTTGGGAGCAGGGAACTGGAGGGGCCTAGGAGAGCCACAGCCTCCTTTTGAAGAGTAGGAAGCTGAGGCCCAGAGAGAGAATGGCAATGGCCCAAGGTCACACAGCCAGGTTCTCTGGATCAGACTACGGGCTTTGATGCAATCATTCACGAGCCCAGGAGCTCAAGAAGACTGATCCTCATCCCTTAATGTGGTCTGTCTCCTGAGGGGATGAGCCAGTCCTAACCCTAGCCCTCCCAGGACCTTTTGTGGCCCCTCCTGAGAACTCTATGGCCTCTGTTTTTCTTCACAGGTGGGAAAACTGACTCAAAGAAAGTCAATGATTGAGGAACTGCCCTAGGAGAGAGGAAAGGCAGGAATTGTAATTTCCATTTTACAAGTGGGGAAACTGAGGGCCAGAGGAGGCATGGGGAAAGAAAAGTGGTCTGGATTTGGGGGCCCAAGCCATGGGTGGGAGCCTCAGCTTTGCTTCTCCTCACTCTTCCCCCCTTCCAATCTGAGCTCCCTTGGTATCCTGGCCAGGAAGACACAGTGCTGGTGCCGGACCCTGCCTGGGGCTGCAGGCCCAGGGCTTCCTCCACAAAATTCTCTGCGTCTGGGGGCTCTGCATGCAGGGGTTTCTTCAAAACACAATCCCAGCTGCCAGAGGCCTGGGGGGAGGGGAGCTCAGAAAGAGCCAGATCCTGGGAGAGCAGCCCGGCTTTCCAGGAGGATTCCTTGAGAGCTCCAGAGATTTAGAAGCTGCATAAAGCTGCCTAGTTTATGGCCAGACAGCGATGCCCAGCCTCTTAACCTCTCAGGTTCACCTGCTGAGAGAGCATTACTAGCTAAATTCTGAATGCCAGGTTGGAGGAGGGCAGCTTGGCACAGGGTGGAGGGGAGGGGAAAAGTAGCCAGGGCCCAGAATGAAGGCGGATGGGCATGAGCTCAGCCAGAGCCCCTCCAAACTTGACTGGAGTCACCGTGGGACCCTGGGTGAGGCCCTTCCCCACCTCAAGCCTCACAGTTTCCAGCCACACTTAAGACAGGGCTGATAAATAACCCCTGGCCCTGGCAGGGCTGGTAAGGAGTCAGGGACTGACCCAGATCACTGTGTCAGAGCTGGGTCTTAGGACATGAGATGTCAGAACTGAGAAAGGCTGTAAAACTAAGTCAGGGTTGGAAGAGGCCCTGCTATCCCTTACTCCATCCCTTTCCAAAGGGGCTAGATTCGGGTTTGTAATTTGCTGCCTGCTCCCAGAGCAGCTGACCCTGTGAGAAGAGACACACGGGAAGGAGTGAGACTCTAATGGTGGAATTTCAGGCATCGGCAGGTAAGGGGAAGGAAGCCGTAAGCCTCCACCTCCGTGCTCCCCAGCTTGCTCACTCCTGACACTCTCTCCCTGTGACTCAGCACACACAGGTGTCCCAGGGGCCAGGGTCTGTTCACTGGCTGCCCCGGGCATCGGGGGGGGGGGGGTTGGCGCATGAATGCCACCATCCCAAGCCAAGGTGGGCAGGGCATCCGCACGCGCTCTGGGCTGCCTGGGGCTGGGAGGCAGCTCCAGACTTGATGGGGATGACTCAGTGTTTATGAAGTAGTTACTACTGGAAGAAAGGCTGCTCAGGGCAGCCCGGAATGGGACCCTTGGGAAGGCTCATGGGAAGAGCCAGGCCTGTAGATTAAGCAGGACTGGGGCCATCTCTGGGCCAGTCCTCAACTTGCTTGCTATGTGACCTTGGCCAATGCAGACCTCTCCCTATGCCTCGGTTCCCTCAGGATGAGCTTGGACAAGAGGTCCTGGGGTTCCCTTTCAACTCTGAACCTTCTGATGCTCTGAGCTTGGAGGGCCATCAGAGGCCTTGGAGCAGCCCGCAGCTCTGCTCTGTATCTCTGGGTCTATACAGGATCACAGGGAGCAGCCTTCTCTTTCAGCCCCCCCTTCTAGAGCCCTGCAGCCCTCCCTAGTTTCAGGTGCTTCTGGGTAGAAGGGGCCAGGAATCCAGGAGTTGGCCCCAAACGGCCTCTTGCCTGTCCATCCAAAGAGGACTTAATTCATCTGCCACTTCCAGGCTATATGACCTTGGGCAAGTCACTCAATTTCCCCATCTGTCAAATGGAGTGATAATTCTGACCCTGACTCCCTCTCAGGCTGTTGTTGGAGTTTGTTGACTGCCTGACTGACCACCTGCTCCCTCTGTGTTCGTGGGCAGGGTTTTTCTCAGCTCAGAGCCTCAGTTCACGTGAGTGCAATGTGCCTGATGATGTCAAAGCGGCCTCCCAGCCCTGACATTCTGAGCTTCTCAGAATCCCTGGCACCTAATTTGTCTCCTGATTTCTGCATGGAATTACAAGCAATCACAAAGGTTGGGTCAAAAAAACACAGAGAGGGAGAGAGCCACTTTAAAGTACAGATGGCTTCTGGTCAGAAATTCAAATGGGCAGAGGCAGTCCCCCAGCACAGGGCACCCCCCCCCCACAGTCAGCAGCAGACTCAGTAGGGGCACAGCCTGGCCAGCCCTGCCCAACCTGTCCTGCCCCACGTGAGCTGGCAAGATTAGTGTCTCCTATGCTCGGTCATGTTTGCAGCAGCCATGTGATGGACGCCGCCCAGGGGACCCCATGGGGGGAAGGGCAGGAAAGTCGGCAGGGCCCCCTCTCTTCTGTATGGGGGAGAGGAAGAGGCTGGCTGCCGACAGAGCCCCTCCCCCTCCTCTGGCAGCTCCAGGGGGAGCTCCAGCTGGTCTGGGTTCTGCCAGGCTCCCTCAGCAGGTCAGCCTCTGTTAGTAGCCACGGAGCTTCCCAAGTCAGCCTCTAATGAGGCTAGGAGTCCCTCCATTAGGAGGCCAATGAAGGCCCTGTAGGACTTCAAATGCCCAGGCAAGCCGAGCACTAATGGAGGCCATAGCCTGCAGTGTGGAAAGAAGCCAGTTTGGAAGCTCCAGGATTGCAGTTTGAATTTGGACTAGAATAATTCATCCCTGTGTTACCTTGGCCAGGTCACTGACCTCTCTGTCTAGATTTCATCAACTTTGAAATGAAGTGCTGAGTGCCCTCATGTTTCTGATTCCTTTGATTCCAAGCCTGAGCTCTGACTCAGGTCACAGTCTGAGCCTTGACCTAACTCATAGCCCGAGCCCAGATGCTGGCCCTCCAATCAGAGGCTGAGTCATGGAATCCCAGAATCTCAGAGCCAGAAGGGACACTTGTGGCCTCCAAGCCAATGCCTCTCTGAGCAGGAATACTCTCTATCACATCCCCAACGATGGGTCCTCCAGCCTCCCTGGGAAGACCTCCAGTGACCGGGAGCACCCTAACACTGAGTCCCAAATCTTTACCCCCTTTGCTCCTGATCTTTCCTCTGGGGCCAAACAAAGCAAAGAGGATCTTTTTTCTACCTGTCAATCCTTCCAATACTTGGAGACTGCACCCATCTCCCCTCCATGCTCTTCTTGCCAAGTCAAGCCTGATCTTCTCCAGGGCCCCATGAGCAGTATCACATTTGGAGACCTGGCCCTAGGATTCCACTGATGTGAGGAATTTCAGATCAGTGGGGAAGCTCCCCCTACCAATACAAGCCAGCACCTCACTGAGTCTTCTAGCCCCAGAGAATTCTTGGGAGGTTTGCTCAGGGTCAGTGCTGGAGGCAGCCTGGAACTGGGCTTTCTGATTGTGAGACCAGCGCCATAGCCACTAGCCAACACTGCCTCCCAGTAACAAAAACAACAACTTACACAAATACAGCACCTGACCCCTCCTTGAGTGCTCTGGTCTCTGGCTTCCTTACCATTCTGGTCCCCCCTGTCTAGGCCCTACTTACAATGGGCTGCCCACATCTACATCTGATGCTCCGATATGGTCTGGCTGGGACAGAGGATGTTGAGATGATGACTTCACTACCTCCACTGCCATTCTGGCAGCCTGAAACCCGTTTCGTCGGACCTTCTCATTTGACAGAAGAGGAAACTGAGGCCCAGAGGGGGATATGCTTTGCTTAATGTTGCCCTGCAAGTAGGCTGAGGCAGTCTCCTGATTCCCATTCTGCTGGTCTCCCACTGTCACACCTGCCTTCCCCAGCAGGCCCAAGCGTTAGCAATTATTAATCAGACTGGGCCTCACAGAAGGGACTGTTGTGAAAGTCCTGATCGCTTACAGCCCAATGTCAGAGCCTTGAGCATCTCAGAGCCTACCTTGGACATCTAAGCGAGGGATTTCTAGGTCTGAAGCCCTGTTCCCCACCCCCATCCTGATGTTTGAGACCACGTCACCCTCTGAGTCACTCATCTCCATTCAGGCCATGGCATCTGCATGGCAGCAGGGAGAGGCAACAGGGTCCTTGGCTCCACTGAGCTCTGTATCCTATTGTCCTGGCTGCTGGGGCAGGAATTGGGATGCCTGTTTGAGAAGAGAAAAGGTTTAGTGGGGCCATGGTCACATGGTGAGGGAAAAACACTCTGGACTTGGAGTCATCAGCAGAAATCTGCCGGGGAATTTAGTCCTTTGCTAGCTTTGTGCTCCAGGATTGGGTCCCTTCCCTACTCCAAACCTCAGTTTCCCCATCTGTAAAATGGCCATAATAATGCTGATAACATAATGGGCTCAAGGACTAATCTTGTCCAACAGCCTCTGCTGTAGGTCTCACTTGAATCGTGTACTGGGAAGCCCCTCGGCCCCTATCTTGGTCTCTGTGACCATGCCCCCTTGCCTAAGGCCTAGTGCCTGCTCTAGTGACCTTTGACAAATTCACAGAATTGGGAAAATAAGAAGAGACTGGAAAGGCTCATTTGATCCAGCTTCCACTTTGGGGAGGAGGAGGTTGGGACATTTACCCAAGGTCACACAGCTAACCAGTGTAACCACAGGGGTTAGAACCCCAGGCTCCTGGCTGGGTTAGGCCTTACCTTGCATCTAAAACCTGGCCAAAGTTTCCAGGTGGTCCCTAACGTGGCAATCAGTCTTCAGTGAATCAGGGGATCCCCCATCAGCCACAGTCCAGACAGGAAACCAGAGACAGTGGGTGGCCAAGGTGGGTGGGGAAGAGGCCCTGGGAGCTGGGACTCTCAGCCAGCACTGGGATCGAGGCCGCCTTTGGGCCCCACATGAGGAGAGGAACAGAGCGGGGCTGAGGAGCCGACGTCACCCACTGGCTTCTCTACTTCTCCACAGAAGTGCCCCCAAGCAGCCTGGCACAGGGTTTTCCTAAACCCACAGGGCATGGAAAGTTTACCCCACCCACAGCCTTTACATCGATCAGGCCGCCCACATCCCAAACTCCAAAGCCTGGCTCTTCTCCTCTGACTCAGAACCTGAGAGCTGGCAGGGACTTTGCGGAGCTGATTCAACCCCCTCATTTTACCAACAGGGAAACTGAGGCCCAGAGAGTGCAAGGGCCTTGCCCTAGGTCACACAACTGATAGTTGTAGAGCTGAGCCTTGAAGCCAGGTCTTCTGGATCTAAATCCCACTACCCTGGACTATAGGTTAAGAAACAAGGCACTAGTAATTATGGGCCAAATGAAGGAGACAGATGATGGTGCTTACAGTCCAAGGGACAATAGATCCATGGTAGACTGAGGCAGTCAGAGAAAGGAGAAGGAGAGTGGAATAAGAAGGAGGCCAGAGGTCCTCAGGGCCATGCCTCATTATCCCTCACAATCCTGGACTAGAGCCATCTTGTCATGACTGGTCGTCCTCCTTCCAGTCTCTCTTGTCTTTCTCTCCAACCCAGCCTCTACACACCCACCAAAGTGAAATTCGGGTTAGTCGGAGAGTTACGGTTATGCACAGGTCTGACTGTGACCATGTCACTCCTTTGCTCAAGAAACTCCCATAGCTCAATATTACCTATAGAATCAAATATACAAACTCTTTTGTTTGACAACTAAAATCCTTTGTAAAATGGCCTCCATCCTTTCCAGTCTTATAGCATATCACTCACTTCCCATCTCTGCGACCTTTGCAACCCAGAATGCCCTCCCTCCCCACCTCAGTGCACGTGAGTGTGTGTGCACATGCACATGCATGTGCGGCCTGAGTAATTAGCATAAAGGCACCATCCATCTCT
Organism: Vombatus ursinus; assembly: GCF_900497805.2. NCBI lineage: Eukaryota > Metazoa > Chordata > Mammalia > Diprotodontia > Vombatidae > Vombatus > Vombatus ursinus. Next base: position 1,109,218 of record NW_020950172.1, read on the forward strand.
GAGCTCCCAGGCCAAGTCGGAAACAGAGTCTCTGCTACAAAATTCCTGAAGATGAGCATTGGGCTGCTGTGAGAACAGTGAAATACCAGGATATCCAGAGAGCATGTTGTCCAACTTGTACCTGAGCCAGGTTCTGCCCCTACTCCCACCATGACATGCCATTCCTCTGGCCAAAGACCTCCAATGGCTCCCCATTGCTGGACGAATCCAATTAAGACTTTTTAGCGTGGGATCCAAGGTCCTCCCAAAGCTCACATTAATTCATGCTACTCCCTTCCACACAAGTGACACTCCAGCCAAACTGGATGATTGGCCCAAAGACACTCCACAGATTGTCCGCCCTTGAGCAAAGACTCAGGTAGGAGATTTCAGAGAAGGGTCATCCCTGCCACTGAAATGTAGAAATGGCCATACTGCATAAGGGACAAAGAGGTGGAGGAGGGATCTCTGCCACAAGACATCTTGGGGAGGAGCAGCTAGGTGGTGCAGTGGATAGAGCTCCAGCCTTGTAGTCAGGAGGCCTTGAGTTCAAATCTGGCCTCTGACACTTGACACTTACTAGCTGTGTGACCCTGGGCAAGTCACTTGACCACAATTGCCTCACCAAAAAAACCCAAACCAAACCAAAACAAAACAAGATGTCTTGGGGCCGTTTCAAGTGGACATACAAGGAAAAGGAAATGAGATGGCTTGGGTCTTATTTCAACTGGAGAAAAAGGAACAGGAACATAGATGTTTAATAGATGATGAACTGAATGGTGTTCCAGATAACTATAGGAAGTGGGAGAGTGGGAAGCATTTCAGTTACAAAAATAAGTGGGATGGTGGATACTTGATTTTATTTGGAGAGATAAGGGAGGGTGGTGTTCTGGGTATCTTTTCAGTTGAATAAAGAAGGAAGTGAAATGGTTTGTGTATGATTTCAGTTCTATAATTAGGATGATTTATGCATTAATTTTTGTTGCAGAATCAGGAGGTGAGATGGTTAATGCATTATTGGAGTGACCAAAGTAGGAAGCTGGATGGTTTGTATGTGGTTTTGTTTGAGAAATAAGGCAGTGGGATGGTTAGCATATTGTTTGGGTCACAGAACTATGCACTGGGATGATGAATGATTCTGTTAGTTGAACAAACAAGAGGGTGGGATTCTTGGGATGTCATTTCAAGAGAAGTCAGAAAGCAAGATGGCAGGTACCTCTCTACAATCCATCCCGACAAGGCTGGTAAAAGGCCAAAGGCCATTTCCCCAACTGGCCTCCCACCCCATCCTTCTCCATTTGATTCAGCTGGCTTCCACAAGCATCCCTTACCCACTCGAAGCTCCTGCCCAAAGACAGTCTTCTCGCCGAGTGCAGAACAGTTCCATCGGCCGTAGCGGAACTGGTATTGACATTCGTTGATCCCCATCTGTGCTCCTTCTCCAATCACGATGATGGCGTCGGGGCGGCTCTGACAGATGGCTCGTTGTCGGGGGGCCAGGCCAGGGATCTTGTTGCAGATGATATTGGCTCCCAAAGCCACCACAGACGACAGAGCTCTGAGGGAGAGAGGCAGAAGAGGGGGGTGAGGACCTGCTGTCCATTCAAGAGTCTGGTGCCCAGGGAGCAATGCTGAGTGATGGAGCCATGGCCACATATATATTTATATAATTATGGCTATAACCAGGGCCTGTTCTAGCCGTAATTACACTCAGAGCAAAACTGGAAGGGAGAGGGGGATGGCAGCAGTACAGACAGCAGGTGACTTTGGGGGTAAGTATGCAGGAGAGGGCATTCCCCAGAGAAGAGCAGGCCAAGCTGGGGTAAAGAGGGAAAGGAGGGAAATGATTGGACCCTGGGGTGGTGACCAGGAACATTCCTGCACATGTCACTGGAGGAGCCAAAGATGAGACTAAAGGGCGGTAGTGGGCATGAACGCAGGTCCCCCCACCCTCACCTCCTCCATGTGAACACTTTGGCGCAAATCCCTTTTTGCCTCATACAAATTCCACTTTGGACCAGAGAGCAGATTCTTAATGAGACCTAATAAAAACTAGATTTTCCAAGCCTGGACTTGTCGTGCATGAAGAGCCATTGGGTGAACAAAGTAAGATTGACAGAGCCCTCCCACATCTAGGAGCTCCAGTGATCCTCGCAAGACCCCTGTGAGGGTAAGAGAGGGGCAAGGTTGGTGGGGGAGATTATGTTGACAAAAAAGGAAATTGAGACTTAGGGAGGTTAAATGACCTAGAGTCACAGACTGCTAGAGACAGAAGTATGCTCAGAATGTGGATTATCCAATGGCAGAGCAGGGAGGGGCCTTAGAACATGGAACAACCCAGCTGGGAGGGACCTTCAGCATTCTGTGAGAAACAAGGTGGTGTTTTTCCGTGATGTGTGGGAAAGCAAGAGATTTGGGTAATTCCCATAAGGAGGCAGACCTGTTTCTTCAGCATCACCAGGAATGGGTGAAAGCCAAGACATTCCAGGTCTGGGCAGACACTCGATGCCCGCTGCCCCCCCTTATCTGGCTGGCAATGTCCCTAGAATCTCCAGCAAGGCAGTCACTGTCCCCCACGTTGTTGTTGCCATTGAACATCTGTGCCAGGAAGGTGAGGAGGGAACTTAATCCATTGTAATTGTAGCTCCTTGGAAAATGAATCCAGGAGGGAGGGGCCTGAAGAACCAAAGAGGCGAAGCTGGGCCGGGCCTGGCCTGATGCTCTTGGGCCACCTTCTAGGGGAAAAGAGGCCTGGAGATGAGCCATCCATGCCCCTGTGGTGCAGCCCCCATCGCTAGGAATTTCCCAAGTCTCTCGCTTTCCCACACCTGTCAGGGGAAGAAAATACTTCCCTGTTTCTCACAGAATTGCCAAGACCTCACCCAGTTCTCAGAACCCACTGTGTGCCCAGAAAGGAGATGGCACAAACCTGGACGGCTGTGATGGACAGTGAATGAGAGAGGAGAGGGGCCCACAGCAGGCTGGGGGATTCTGACCCCCAGTCATGACCAGCACAGCCCCCTAAAAGGCTCTCTGAAGGAGATACCATTGAGGTTGGGCTCTAAAGGAAGGCAAAGCTAACTGGGACCTTAGGTTCTGTCTCCTGCTGGAGTGGACTGGCCATTGGACTTGGAGGTGGGAAGACCTGGGTTCCAATCTTGCCTCAGACAATTAGTAGCTATGTAACCATGAGCAAGTCATATCATCTCTGTGTGCCTCAGTTTCCTCAACTGTAACATGAGAAGACCAGACACAATAGCCTCTAAGATCACTTTCAGCTCTAAAACTATGATCACATAATGGCCTGTGACCCTCTGACCACCTCATTCTGCAGAAGAGGATCCCAAAGTCTAGAAAGGAGGAAACTCTTGCCAAGATGTCAAAAGCAGTCAGTAGCAGAGACACAAGTGGTTTCGCCCTCTTCACCCTGGACCCCCTGCTCTGACTACATCGTACCCAAGCCCAAAATCCACCAGGAGCTTCCTAGGGCTGATGAAGCCAAGGTCCAAGTCCTGAACCTGAGCCTTTCACAATGTGGCCTAGCTTTCCAGCCTCACTTCATAGCATTCATTTCCACATGCTCCTGGCTTCAGCCAAATAGGACAATCCACTGTGGTCCCTGCCCCTCCTCTCCCACCATGTCAGTTCAGCAAAACATCAGACACCTGTTCTGGGCACTAGGGGACCCAGGAAGATGGAGACACAGCCCCAGCCTCCATGTAGCTCAGCTTCCACAAAGTGCTAGGCCCACACCTGAGAGAGTGGAGAAATATCACCCAGGGGTTTTATAAAGATTGTGACTCTGGGAGAGTCTCCTACCCTCTGAGCAGTGACTTCATTGTGTGTCTCTGGAAAAGGAGGAAAATGGATTAGATGGTCTCTAAGACCCCAGCCTGCCTCCACAATTCTAAATTCTAATGTGTGACCCCTCCCAGCTCTGCCATCCCCTGTTCTCAGGCCCTTCCCAGCTCTGCCGTCCCCCTTTTTCAGGCTCCTCCCAGCTCTGACATCCCCTGTCCTGAGGCCCCTCTGATGTTCTGTTTTAATATTCCTCTTAGGTCTTCCTTTCTCTGTTCTAGCTTCCTCCCAGCTCTGACATCCTTTGCTCAGGGCTTTAGGAAAGGTATATTCACCATCTGGAAAGCCCTCCTTCCTGTCAATCAGGTAAAACCCCTCCTTTGCTCCAAGACTCAGCTTAGGGGTCACCTCTCCTTTCCTCACTAGCTCTCATACATTCTGATTGCTGCTGCTGCATCACCATGGCTGGCATCTAATCACCGACTCTCAGAGATGGATGGGGCTTCCAGGGGCATATTGTCCAGCCCAGACCTGAATGAGAATTGCCTTGACCAGCAGCCGTCCAGCTTTGATTTGAAATCCCCCCGCAGAGGGAAACCAACTACTCTGAGGCTGCCTCTTCCATTTTACCCCCCTCAATTTGGGGGAGGAAATTGGCCCGCACTGGAGAAGAGCCACAGGGCTCCAAAGTAGGGGCTCTGTCATCTGCTTTCTGCTGCCACAGTCAGGGAGGAAACACAATTGAACTGTGGGGGCAGGTGGCACTTGCTGCCTGAATAATGGTACACTATTTCTTGTGCTCTGAGGCTGCCTGTAGGCAGATGATCAAAGCAGACAGAGCTCAAGCTTCCACTGGGCCACAAAGAAGTCCCTCCTGCCTCTCTTGCACTCCTCACTTTAATACCGAGAGCTTCGCCTCCACTGGTCTTGTACCTGGGCTGTAAAGCTCAACGTAGTAACAAGACAGAGTTGCAGATAAGTAGGAGGGGCTTCTTGCTAGAGCAGCTCTTGGGTAACCTGGCTCCCTGTCCTCTTTCCTCGTGAATTTGTGCTTGTGTTTCTGTGCAGTTTGCCTGTCTCTTGGGCCAGTCTCATGCAGTGACCTGGGCTGTGAGCTGCCTGAGGTCTTGGGCGCAGAAGATACTAAAGTGCTAAACAATGATGACAGTTCTGGATTTTTTTGGTTAGCTGCATGATGCTTCTCTCTTGGTCAAGTCTATGGCAGAAGCTCTCAGGTCTCAGAGTTCTTTTGTTTCCCCCACTGGGGGCCAACGTAGTTATAGGTATTCAGGAGGGTACTCAGTATAGACCTTCCAGTCCAAGAGTTTTTAACCTGGGGTCCACAAACATGTACATACACTATCTATTTCTTCATCCCTCTATCTATTCATCCATCCTCCATTTATCTATCTATCTATCTATCTGCAATTTCCTTTGCAATTCTATGTATTTTATGCATTTAAAAACATGATTCCAAGAAGGACTCTGTGGACTTCACCAGATCTCCTGAGGAGTCTAAGACACAAAAAGGTGACGAACTGCTAAGAACTAGATTTCAGTTGGTCACGAACTCCCAGAATCACCAGACCTCATTGTAGTCAGAGCCTGGAACATGAAATTCAGCTAATCACTGTGAGTGTGCTGGGCACTTTGCTAGGATTGAAGAGCGGTTCAGAAGGTGCATTAGCCCCTCTCATGTGGAAGGCTTTCATGTGCTGGGGGCACAAAGATGGGGGGGGTCAGTGCTGGAGGAGACTCCAGAGGCCAACTGGTCCAACCTCCTCATTTAGTGGGGGACAAACCTGAGGCTTGAGGAAGTGAGGTGACATGCTCAAGGTCACACAGGTCAGACGAGGCAGAGCTGAGAGCCAATCTTTCTGACTCCAAAGCCAACGCTCTTCTTTCCTAATCTCTCCATGTAGGACTTCCCAGAAATAGCTGGCATTTCTGTGGCTCTATGGTCATTTAAGCCACATGACCTTCACATGGGTAATGTGGGTTGTCTAGTCCTCTTTCACAGAAGAGAAAACTGAGATTCAGTGACTTGCCCATGGTCACACAGTATCAAAGGAAGGATTTGAACTTAGGACTCTCCTAAATCTGAGTCCTGTGCTCTTTCCATGACATCACTTTGACTCTCAAGAAGTACAGGGAGGTGTCATATTGCAGAACACTTTACATATATACTTATCCTCCAAACAGCCTTGTGGAGTACATACTGTGCCATTTTACAGAGGAGAAAGCTGAGGCTCAGAGGGATGAAGGCCAGGATCACATAGTTGGCCTCCCATGTTTAATTGCACTTGAGTTTCCAAGGAGTCGATGGCAGACAGACCCCATTTAACATGGCTGAGAACCAAGAGGCCCGAGTTCTATGACCTCTCCATGGCTGTGTGACTGTGGACAAGTCTCATTCTGTCTTTGAGCTTGGCTCCATTTTCTGTCTGGACAATGAAGGGGTTGGACCAGACGGTCCCCAAGGTCCATTCCAGCTGTGATTCTATAACACAGATCAATGTGGGCTAGAGAATTCAAAGAGGCTTCCTGGACAAGAACACTAAGGACCCATCCAGGTCTGAATTTTCAGCATGTCTGCTTAGTGTGAGGTCCGTGGAGTTCATGGGCAGGTCTGGAACCTGGAACACCAAGACAGAACCTCTGGGAAGGGGCTGAGAAAAGAGGGAATGATGCAATAGAAAGAGTGATAGATTTGGAGGCGGAGGATTCTGAGGTCAAATCCCAGCTGGGCTTCTTCCTACCCATGTTACCTAGACCAAGTCCTTCCCAAGCCTGTTTCCTTATCTGTACAATGAAGTGTGGACCAGGTCATTTCTCGGTCCATTTTAGCTCTGACATTCCATGAAATGAAGACCTAGTTACCCAAGAGGAGGCTGAAGAAGCTGTGAAGTTTACCTGCCCTCAAGTCTCCTTAGGGGCAAGCATTTCAGTGTGTCCCAATGATGCCCCTTCCTGGCACCAGATTCTGCACCATTAATCATGTTCTAAGTACTGGTTGATTGACTGATTGATCATGGAAGGGTCAGGGCTGAGTCTAAGCTGAGCTGCCTAAGGGTTCACTGATTGGTTGCCAAAGATGTTTCTAACCTCTACCCCCAGAAACCCAGGGGCAGCCTGGGGGACTCAGCATGAAGCCTCCACTCCAATCATGGGAGTGGGTATGCGTGTGTGGGTGGTTCCACCCTAAGACTTCTCATGGAAAATTTTCAAACCAGACTATCAGTCATCATTCAGCACCACAGGGCAGTGGCCATGGAAGAATGGGAAAATGATACAGAAAACTTTCCATCCTTCCATGACCCCACCCCCTTGATGATCTGGCAGCATCTACCCCCACCACCCCCACAGGCTGCTCCATGGGAATGCCTGCTCTGCCCTCATCCAGCCCCTTGAAAGCCAAGGTCAGCATTAATCCACAGGTGCAGGAAATGCTCATACACTCACTCAGCTCTGCCCCTTTTTCATCCAGGTGTTGTGGAAAGAACCCTAGGCTAGGAGTCGAGACCTGGATTCAAGTCCCAACTCAGCTACTACCTAGTTTTATTACCCTGAGCAAGACATTCCTCTGGTTGGAGCCTCAGTTGTCTCATCTATAAAATGGAGGTAATCCCCTCTGGCCAGCCTCCCTTCCAAGTTATAAAAAAACTTCAAAACAGAAACTCAAGTTGGATGCAAGGGATGGTTATTCAAATGCCTCCAGGGCCCAAAACTTCACTGGTGTTGGTCTGCCCACCCCTAGCACAGAACTCAGCCCCCTGGTGCTTTGGTGGATGGGCTTAGAGTCATTATGGCCAACATGGAATGTCTCTCTAAAGTGGTGCTAGGATATCCAACATGCAGGATTTGTCCTTTGATCCTTCTCAGCTTGGCAGGATTCATGTGCACTTGTGCCCAGCTGGCACAGGCTTCAGGAGCCCAGCTCACCTCTATGCCATAGTGGGCCATCAGAAGAGGAAGTCAGTGGAGGGATTATTATTTCGTTATTGATGCTGTGTATTAGTAAATTAACAATATCCTGGGTGAGAGAAGAAAACAATGTAAATAAATTCATGCTTCTGCCATGGATGGCAGGATGGCTAAGGACCCATGGACCATCTTCACCCTACTTTTTGCCCAATGAGTCTTTGAAGGTCAGGGTTGGTGGAATGTGATTGGTTTGAAGAATGAGGGATTTTTACTAGAGAAGAGAGGACTTTGGAAGTGCTATCTTTGGGCATTTGAAGCGAGGTCAGGTGGGAGAAGGATTAGCCTTGTTCTGCTTGACTCCAGAGGACAGAATTGGAAGCTTCGGGGCTAGTTTCAGAGAAAGAAATTTTAGTTTGATGTAAGGGAAGTTGGGGTAACAAGCAGAGCTGTCCAGCAATGGAATGGACTGATTCCGCAAGGGGTTGAGCTCCTTCTCAGTGGAGATGTTGAGGCAGAGGCTGGATAAGGTCCCCTCAGGGACATTATTGAGGTGAGTCCTGTAAAGGAACGCTGGATTCTGGGGTCCCTAAAGCCCCTTCAGACTGTGGTATTCACAGAAAGGACCACAGATAATAGGAACAGCCTCCAAGAGCTTTGTTTAGCTGGCCGTCTGGACCATTTCCCTATATTTGCCTTGGTTTCCTCCTCTGTAACATGAGGGAGCTGGAATGAATGGTTTCTGAATTCATTTCCAGTTACAGATTGTATGAAATCTGCAGTAGCCAGAGAGTCTGTACTGACATTAGTGGCCAATAGCCATTAGCCAATGTTGAGATGAGCTGGGTAATGGCCACATTAATCACGATAGAGTGAACATAGCCATAGGATTAACTGGTCGCCATCATTGCCGAAGCCCTCACTTGAAATTACCAACAGCTAACATTTTTAAAAGTCCTTAAATCTCATTTCTTTGGAACCATATTACAACCCTATGAGGCAAGATGCTCATCCTCACTTTACAGGTAAAGAGACTGAGACTCCAAAGAGAGGTGGATTACCCCGAGGTTCATAGTGGACCAGGGGCAGAGCTGGCCCTCAAACCCAGACCAATCCTAAATTCAGATGATTGAGAGCTGGGAGGACCCTACAGACATGGAGTGGAGCCCCTTTATTTCACTGATGAGATAACTGAGTTCCAGAGGTGAGAAGAGGTACCAAGCCAGAACTGCCCAGGCTTCGAGGTTTGATAAATAACCATTGCAGACTTGGAAGGCAGGGCATCTATCCTTAAAGCCAGTGCAAGCCTAAGGGACAAAGGTGGGGGGAAGGGCACACCAAGCTGAACCAGCCGCAGATGCCTGGAGGGGGCCAGGTCGGTTCACCCGAGCCACATCTCACCTGCCCACCCGCAAAGGTGGCAGCCCTAAGGAGGAGATGGGGAAGAACTTTCGGGAGGCAGCCCCACTCCCTGCAGGGTCTGGCTTCTGGGGAAGCCAGAGGGCTGGGGCAGAATGAGCTGGAGTTGCCCCCAACACCTCCTACCCCTTCACGCACCCTCTTCTTCTCCCCACCCCGTTCCCCCACAGCCTCCTCTCCCGGCTGGTTGTTTACGGCTGTTTTCTTAGTCGCCTCCCAAGGCTGGGAGCTCAGACACGTTACAAAACAGAAGGGAACCTCTCCCCCCATGGGAGGTTCCCAGAGGCCGCCTGAGCTTTGTCTCAGGGGGATCAGTGTCCAGCCTCCAATGCATACCAGGAGCTAAGGTGCTTGGGGCGTGGAGGACCTGGGAGGCGAGGGCTTGGCATAGTTCAAGGCTTGGCTCATGATGAACTCCCTGACGACACCTGGAATGCCAGTCTCCCCCCCTCCCTCTCCTCCACCTGGCCAAAGTCTCCTTGCTTTCAAAGCCAGGGGCAGGCTCCACCCCCTCCAGGAAGCCTTCTAGATTACTCCGTAGGGTCAGGGGATCAGAGAGCCAGAACTGGAAGGGGCCTCAGAGGCTGCCTGGTCTAAGCCTCTCCAGTCACAGAGGAGGAAGATGAAGGGGGGCAGGGGGAACTGGTCCAACTGTATCAAAATCAGAGTTGCTCGGACCTTAGAGACCCTCCAGTCACAGGGTCTCAGAACTGGGCAGGCCCATAAAGACATCCAGGTCAGGCTACTTGTGTATTACCTCTAAGCTAGACAAGGGCTGTGCCCACAGAGCTTTTGTTCAGGGACCTCCAGTAGGGCCATGCTGACTACCCTCCAGGGCAGTGTCATCCCTTCAGCTTCCAGGGGGATTCTGGGACTCAGAGGGGACAAGTTCAGGGAGAGAGAGGATAAAGGCCCCGGAGAGGTCTGGACTTCTGAGGATGAGGTGTTGAGGTGAACTCCAAAGACTTCATGCCTTTGGTGAGCAAGGAGAGAAACAGGGATACATCCACCCTGCTCACACTGTCCTAAAACAGCTCTGTCCTCAGACCAAGTATCCCTTCAACCAGCTGGGGCCATTTAACCATTATCAAGCCAGACTATCCAAGTGCCTGATGTTGACTCAGGTTGGTGGGCCAAGCAGGAAAGCTGAGAATTATGAGCCCCCTTTAATGGAGGAAGAAATGGAAGCACAGGGAGGTTACCAATGTGCTTCTTAATCTTAAAAACATTCCCAAGTCTAGTGAGCACTTTCAGCATTTCTGTCCTTGTGTTAGAACTAGAGGCACCTAATGTTCAAGTAGAACTTAGAGCATAGAAAAAGGAATGCCAGAGCTATGTGTCAAAGCCTGGAGCACTGCTGTACAGAGGTATTGAACACCCTCAGATGTCTGCCTTTGGGCAAAGCCCCCATCACCTCGCCGAAGGTCCAACTCTGACCTTAGGTCCCACAAAACCTAGGGCTTTTGCCTCCCAGAACCAGGTGAAGGTGGCCTCCTCATCTCAGCCAAGGAATTGACTCCATGAGTTAAATAGCCAAAAGACTTAAGCTTAGGGGCAGGAAAGTCCTCAGAAGTCTAGTCAATCTATATCTAGTCAGTCAGCCAATAAACATTTATTAAATGCCTCCTGTATGCCTAGCACTGTGCTAAGCTGGAGAGACAAAGAAAGGCCAAACACAATTCCTACTCTCACAGGCTCACAGTCTAAAGGGTCACAACCCTAACTAACTGCTGACGATCCAACCCATGCATCCATCCTCCCTTCAGTATTCCTCCAAGTCTCTGCTGAGCACTGGAGCAAAGAGGAGCTTGCTACCTCAAGAGGCAGCTCTTTGGGCATTGGGCACTCCAGACCTGGACATCATTCAGAGGTGGCCTGATCAGGGCAGAGGACACAGAGCCAGGAGGCTGACTACCTCCCTTGTTCTAGATACTCTCTCTTTTTCTGGCTGTATTTTAGGTCAGGCATAAGTGGGGGGGAGGGGTAACGCAAGTCGAGGTATGGTTTGGAGATAGCTAAGAAGTGTCTGTGGAGACCTGGTTCTGGGCAGGATAAGGTCAAAGCTCACCAATCAGAGCCCAGGGTGACTCTAGGGGCAGAATTCAAGGTTCTGGGGGGAGGAGGATGAGGAAGATGAAGAAAAAAATTGAAGTGCAGGAGGCAATGGCCAGAATTTTATGAAGGTTCTTTCAATCATTCATTCATATAGCATTTCAGGCTTACAATCTATATCTAGTCAGTTCAATCTTCCATCAGCAGAGTGAATGCCTAATGAGACATCTCTGAATTTGGCTGGGTGCCTTCTCTGTTGCTTAGAATCTTAGAGTTTTGTGAGGCAATGAGAAGGGAGATGAGATGATCAGGCAGTGGCCCAGCAGCCTACAATCAAAGTAGCCTTGTTGGACCTTTGTCACAGAGTGTTGACTAGCCAGGTTCCCCCTCTTCCCCCCTTGGAGAGTAGCAGGGCACGGATCACGTCTTTTACCCTAAACCATAGAGGCTCCTTGCCTTGGGGTCCAGTGCTGCCATCTGGCCATGGATCTCAGATTGTCATGATCCCAGGAAGGTCACAGCTGTGAATGATCCAAGAAACTGAGGAGGGATGGGTGAGATGCAGCATGGAATCAGAGATGATTCATTCGTGAAGAATGGTGGAAGGGGCAGCAGCAGCAGCACAAATTGAGGACGAGACAGTCTGGGGGATAACTTGCATTGTGCTGCGCTGGTGTTGAGAGGAAAACAGCCAGAAGACAGCCTCTGGAACTTTGCTCAGACCCAAGCTGGAGGACTCAGGGAAGGGTATAAATGTGGCTGACACAGAAGGAGAAGACAAGATGGCGGAGAGAGGACTATAGTCAATGAGATCACATGTGCTCCTCCTGCTCGTGGGCCACATGTTCCATGGATGTTGTAAGAACTAGAGAAAGCTACCCCCCCCACCTCAATGTAACAAGTAGGGACACTGAGGTCCAAGGAGGCCACAGAATGATAGACACAGAGGTCACTGAGACCAAGCCCCTCATTTTGCTGGTGAGGAAATTGAGATCCAATGAAAGGAAGAGACTGTTCAAAGTCACCCGGGTAGTGAGTGGCAAAGTGAGAATTTGAACCCAGGTCCTTTGTCTCCCAATTCCAGTCTCTGCTGGAATGACCTGCTACAATGCCTTTCCCAAGTCTTGTCCATGCCAGTGCTTTGGCACTAAGATGTCTTCCTGTTTAGCTTGTCTATAGCTGTCTTGTACTGGCTGTTTGCTGTCTCTACATAGGCCTATGAGTGCCTTGAAAACAGAGATCACGTTTTGCCTTTCTTTGTATTCCCAGTGCTTAGCATGGTGGCTGGCACACAATAGGTGCTTCATCAATGCTTGTTGTCTGACAGACCATATGAAGTTGGAAGGGGAAGGTCACTACTGACATTATTGACATGCACACACACACACACACACACCTGCCGCCTCCCAACATTCCTGGCTTGTTTGGTCCCACTGATTGCCCAGTGTCTGCTCCCTCATCCAGGACTGCTCCCCAGCCCCTGAATCTTCCCTCCTGAATTTGCTACCATGAGCTCCATAATCCTCAGGGTCTCGCCCTTCTAGGTCTAGTTCTCCGGGAAGCTTTTCCTGACCCCTCCTCCTCCATACCTCTCAGAGTACTCAAATCCTCCAGTGAACTTGCCAGAGAGTTCAATTGCAGACCTTGGTGTCCCTCCCTGCTCTCACCCCATTAGGCAGGGTTTGGTGTCCATGGCTTCTGAGGATTCCTTCTCCTCTGAGATTCTGCAGCTCTCCCAGGACATGTGGCTCATTGATGCATCACAACTCTGCTGCAGAGAGCACGACTCTGATGGGCTGACCACACTGTTCGAATGCCAAATGTACGCTTGCCTAAGGTTATTTTATGGATATATAGATATATCACACAGGGCAAGTGTTCACACGGTGGTCAGAAAAAGCGATACAAGGACACTCTCAAGGTCTCTCTGAAGAACTTTGGAATTCACTGTGTCCCATGGGAGACCCTGGCACAGGACTGCCCAGCATGGCACACCCACATCAGAGAAGGCGTGTGCTCTACGAGCAAAGCGGAATCGAGACAGCTCAAAGGAAGTGCAGGATGTGCAGATTTAGAGAATGCCCCCCAGATGTTCCCACAGACTGTGCCCAGCCTATGGCAGGACATCCTGAGCTTGAATTGGTCTGATCAACCACTGTCAGACACACTGAGCCTTGACTCCAACATAGCGATGTCAAGATGGACACACAACAAGTGTGAATGACTTTTCTCTAGATCCTCTGCAGTGAACAATTCAGGGCCCTCTCCACCGCAGGCAAACCTCTTTGAGATGAATAAATGGATGAAGGGAGTGAATGAGGGAGAATAAGGGAAGGAATGGGGGAATGAATGAATTGGGAGTAGATAGGGCACAGGGTTTAAGCCTAGCTTTTGATACAGTGACTCCACCTCTCTGTGTCTCAGTTTCCTCATCTGTATAATGAGGAGGTTGCATGGCTTCTAAGATCTCTTTCAGTCCTATATCTATGATCCTCTGAATGAGATAAGGAATGAATGGAATGATGAAAAAAGACAAATGATTGAATAAACTTCGTGAATGAGTAAGTAAATCAATGAAAAGAATGAATTCTTCACATTGGAGGCATTTACTGAATTGAATTTGGTCATTTTGTGAGAGACTGACTAAATGAATGAATGAATGAATGAATGAATGAATGAATGAATGAATGAATGAATGCATCTGCCTTGGCTGGATGCCTAAGACTATTCCTGATTTTTCTTTCTCCAGACTGGGAGCCCAGAGGTAGGGGAAGCCCTGCTCCTCTTGGGACCATATGGGAGGCCTGGTGAAGGGTCCCTAAGCCCTGCGGATGTCTGGTGTCACTATAAATGGGTCATGCCCACTGATATCAGCCTCATCCTTTCTCCCAAGCAGTCCTGCACCAGGTCAGCTGGAACTGGTCCATAACAGGTTCTTAATAAATGCTTCTTGACCTGACTTTCTGAGTTTCAAGATGTCCAGGAAGGATTGGGGACAAAGGCCACCTAGTAACTTCTAGGAACCTGGGGCGGTGGGAATGGATGGAATACTTTGGAGTATGTCTTTGACAGCATGATATCACCTCTGGTGATGGAAAACTCATTACCTACAGAAATATCCCATTCCATTCTTAGAAAATATTTATTGACCCACACATACAAAAATATTTATAGCAGCTCTTTTTGTGGTGGCAAAGAATTGGAAATTGAGAGGATGCTCATGCTAGCTCAAAATCCTTTAAGTAGGAGCCCAAGGATAATTGAACCCATTTTATAGAGGAGAAGGCTGAGTCTCATAGAGGGAAAGGAGTTTCCCCAATGTCACCTCATTAGTATTGGAGTCCAGATTTCACTGCAGAGCTCCTGAATCCAAGGGTGGCACTCCTTTGATGACCCTGGGCCCCCATCACACCCAGGAGCAGAGTGTTGGGGGCAGAATGGGAGTAAAGCCATGGGTATGGTCCCCCCCCCAGCTCCCAAGACCAGTCCTTTATAATATGAGTCCTCCACCAGATTCCTAGAAGAGAATCTTTGAGCCATGGCACAGGGATGCAGTCAATGGCTTTTCTGGGCCTGGAGAAATGCTATGCCTCACCTGGCCAGGACCTCTCCTTAAAGGATCACTGGGAGTGCATGGGAGAGTGGCCAGGGGTCCCAGCCCCCGTAGCATCTGCTCTCTTAGCCTTGGACACCTGACTTCTCTCTCCCCACCTTCTTGCTCCAGGGTCTGAGTCCCCAGGGCTGGGGCTTGGGTGCTGCCAGGGCAATGCTTTGGCTGCATTCTCAAAGCAGTGGTCAGCCAGACAGACTCTAAGGGCCCTCCCAGCTCCATAGCCCTGGGATTGGTCAATAATTGGCTACGGGCTTTGGACACAGGTTCTTCTCTCTGGGGGGCAGGAAGGAGTTGGCTTTTGCAGCCTCCAGAGGAGGCAGATGTGCCAACGTTAGTGCAAGCTTGGGGCCCAGAGTCATAGGACTGGCATTCACTCATCCCTGTATGATGTTTGATGGGTTCCTTCCTCCCTCTGAGCCTAATTTTCCTC
This sequence comes from Vombatus ursinus, assembly GCF_900497805.2. Classification (NCBI taxonomy): domain Eukaryota; kingdom Metazoa; phylum Chordata; class Mammalia; order Diprotodontia; family Vombatidae; genus Vombatus; species Vombatus ursinus. The sequence goes on from NW_020950172.1 coordinate 1,124,430, forward strand.
ATCTGTGACATGGTGAGCCAGCCTCAGATACCTCTGAGGTCCTTTCCAGCCCTAGCTCTCAGGAGATGCTTGCTGAGCAGAAATTGCTCCTCTTGGAAATCTCAGTCTCTACTTGGAAACTCCATGAACGGGAAGCTCACTCCATACCAAGGTGCTCATACCATCTCTGGAACCTGAGTTAGACCATTGTCTTCTATCAAGCCAGAATCTGTCCAGCAGCTTTTACCCAAGGCAATCAGTCCTTTGTGCGCACAACAGACCATGGGGGAGCTCACTTGGTTGTGAGACCCTCTTCAATCTGTGAGAGATGAGTAACCAGGAACTGAGTGAGCCAGAGCCTTCCTCTGAGCTTTCCCTTTTCCAAGTCTCTGCCAGGCTCCTCCTCCTGGCCTCATACACCAGTCACTGGGCATCCCCTGAAAGGCAGCTTGGTATATAATGCCAACAATGCCAGCCCTTCAACCTTGGACAAATCACCTGCCCTCAAAGGGCCTCTTTCTTCTCATCTGTAAAATGGAGATAGTGAGCTCTGCCCTGTTCCTCTCCCAGAGGAGCCAAGGGGGTCCTATACAGTGAGGGTATTCTCTCAGATCCAGCCATCAGAAAAACAACGTGGAACAGAGAAGACTGGGGTGGGGATACTGGGGATGCTCTTTGGTACTTGGCTTTCTTTCTGCCTGCCTTCCCTCCCACTTGACCCCGTCTCCTCCCCTAGCTCCGGCTGTTCCCCAGAAAAGGCCTACCTCGGCTGGGTCAGGTTCTCTCTCCCAGGAGGATTTGTGTTGAGGCGGAGCTGTCATTGGGGAAGGAAAGTCTTGATCACCTGGGAAAAGGCCTCTGAGAGCTGATGGGGGAGGGAGAGAGACCCAAGCAGTCAAGCCCTGGGTCCTGGGGTGGGGAGGGAGGGGAAGGGAGCAACTAAGCACCCCCTGACCTTGGCCCAGTCCCTGAACCTGCATTTCCTTCTCTGTACCTGTGAATGGTTCATAAAGCTCCTTCTAGCATTCAAATCCTGGGCTCTGAATTTCATTCCAGCTTCTTTCTAGACCCCTTATGGGTTGTCTCTCCCATTAGAATGTGAAGTTCTTAAGAGTAGAGATGATCCTGTTTGCCTGCTTTTGTGTCCCAGGTGTTTAGCTCCTTGCCCGACACATAGTGAGCACTTAATAGTTTGTCTATCTATCTATTCATCTATCTATCTATCTATCTATCTATCTATCTATCTATCTATCTATC
>NW_020950172.1:1125675-1125937 GCF_900497805.2 Vombatus ursinus
ATCTATCTATCTATCTATCTATCTATCTATCTATCTATCTATCTATCCATCCATCCATCTATCTATCCATCTATCCATCCATCTGTCTGCCTATCCATCCATCCATCTATCTATCTATTTATTCATCTATCCATCCATCTATCTATCTATTCATCTATCTATCCATCCATCTACTTATCTTTCCAGCTATCCATCCATTCATTTATCTATCTATCTATCTATCTATCTATCTATCTATCTATCTATCTATCTATCTATCTAT
>NW_020950172.1:1125947-1165947 GCF_900497805.2 Vombatus ursinus
ATCTATCTATCTATCTATCTATCTATCTATCTATCTATCTATCTATCATCTATCCATCTATCCATCCATCCATCCATCCATCTATCTATCCATCCATCTAGCTGTGTTTCAAGGCCCCTCCCAATGCTGCCATTTGCTGTTGTAAGGTCAATCCCAGTTCTGACATTCTGTGTTCTAATGCCCCTACTAGCCTTGATATCCTATGTTCTATGGTCTAGGTCCCAGACCACTCGGAGACTCAGGTTCTCCAATTCTAGTAATCCTGGGAGCATTGGGGGGGGGGGGTGCCTTGTCAGCATTTCCCAGGTGGCTGCCTCTTTCATCTCTGTCTGAAGTCAGGCCACCTTGCCCAGGCTGCAGTGACTGGAGCCAAGAGGGCCTGGCCCCTGGCAGGAGAGCAGGGCTGGGCAGAGAGCAATGGGGCTCACTGCTTCTCCCACATACCAGGCATTTTTCCCGGTAACTGATCGCTGCTGTTCACAGTATCACTTAGGGGCCCAACCATCCCCAATCCCCAGGGCCAGGAGCTGTTCTGCCAAGGTATTAGGTGGTTTGGGTTTCAGCTTCAGTGCAGGGCACAGCCTGGGGAGGAGTGTGAGACAGAGGCTGGTTTGCTTTGTGTTTGACCTCCCCCACCCCCCACCCCTTGGCCAGGGCAAGGGAGCAATCCCTCAGTTCTCAGGGAGAGGCCTCAAATTTTCCATTTGCTTCTCCTCCCTTCCACCTGTTTTCCTCTCCATCCTTTCTTTTTCCCAAACCTCTAGAAATCTCCCTGAGGGCCTTCTTTAGGCTCCTGGTGGATGAATGGGTAACCCTGAGAGATACAACATGAGATATTTGGAGAGCTCTGGGTGAGGAGGGGAAGACATTATTTGGGATGCCATTAGACTAGAATGATTTAGAGCTGGAGGAGGGTTCTAGAGAGTAACTCTCTTAGTGTTGTTCTTAATTTGTCCTTAGAGAGACGATCTTCCTTCTCATACATTTGGAAAGTCCAGAAAAGGGAAGAGATTGGTTCAAGGCAACTGGAGGAGGATGCCAAGCAGACTGGAGGCCTCTGGCCTCTGGCTCCAAGGGCGACCACTAAGAGAAGGAAGGCTGCCTTCCCTTGGTTTAACGAATGATCATCTTGGGCCCAGAATAGGAGCTGCCTGGTCTCCCAGGCCTTGGAGAGCTCCAAAGCCCTTTCTGGCACATGCAGAACCTCACCACCCTCAGGTCCATTCTGGCACACGCAGGATCTCACCACTATTACATTCTTTGTGCATCCCTATCTACTCTTCATGGAGAATGAAGAATGACCAACATGCCTGCCTTCTTACCAATAGTCCCGAGCAAGAATGGTCATCCCCATTTTAAAGAAGAGGAAAGTGAGGCTTAACCAAGCAGTGAAGCATCTCACCCAAAGACACAGAACTGGCCCAGCCTTCTGACCACATGTCTGTGTTCAGCTACAGTCCATCACCATCATGAAAAGCATGTCATCAGTCAAATAACAAGTATTGATTAAACAGCTGCTGTGTGTTTGGCCCAGTGCTAGGCAGTATGGGGGGAGACAAAGAAGTAGGACCATAAAAGCCTCAGTAACACATTCAGACACAGGATCTTACCAAGTGTATCAAGCTCTCTCTTGACCAATGGCTCACAATCCTACTTTTCTCCAGCAAGGGGCCCAGTAGGGGATAAATGCTCCACTAGTTTGTGCCCAACTACCTGGCTGAGTCCAGCTGGGGAGACAGGAGCCAAGTGAATGAGCTGTGAGCACAGGAGGGCCCAGAGGGAGGGGGCTTGGAAACAGGCTGTCAGACCTGGGTTTGAATCCTGCCTCAGATAGTTTACTGGCTAAAATAATTCCTCTCTCTGAGCCTCTGTTCCTGAATCTGTAAAATGGGAGTGACGGGGCACCTGTCTTCCAGGACTGGCCAGAAAGTCCAAAACAATAACGACATCTGGGACTTGCCAGAGGAAGGGAATGAGCACTCCTGGTGCTGTTTAGTGTTACTGCTTGTGGCAGAGGTAGGAGAGATCTTGGAGCATGGAATGGAACAACCAGAAGAGATCTGTGTTCCCAGGCTGGCTGGCCTCAGGCTATCAAGCAGTCAGTCTGTCCACAAGAATTTATTAGCAACCTACTATGTGCCAGGCCCTGGGCTTTGAGCTGGGCAAGAAAGGCAAGAAACGGCTGCCCTCAAGGCGCTCCCAGTCTGATGGGGAAAACACTCTGTACACAGTTGTCTACATGGAAGAGATCCCGGACAAATGAGAGGGACCCCTGAGTCATAGACTCCCCTTGGACCTCACAGAACCCCATTAAAGGCCTCAAGGGAACCAACCCCCAAGGACCCCCAAGGATCCCCAAGCACACTGCACCACAGAAGGTTCCAGTATGTCCCTTCCCACATTGCTCCCCTATTCTGGGGGACTGAGGGGAGCTGTGCTCAGGGACTGTGCCTACAGGGGACAAGTTCCAACAGGCCCAGCCAACCAAGCTGGACGGGTCTAAATGTGGGTGCAGCTGCATGTCAGTGGTCCAAGGAGCAGCCAAGCCAAGTTCAGAGGCTTGGCACCAAAGGGCCCCCTGGGCCCAGGGAGGGGATGAGGAACCTGATGGATTTGTAAAAGACAAGGAGGGGCAGAGCTCTCCCCCAAATCCAATCTCATGGGGAATGTCAGAGCAGGAAAAGGGAGCCCAGAGACCATCCAATTCAATGCCCTCAGTTTACCTAAGAGGTTGGGTAACCTGCTCAAAGACACACAGGGAGTCAGAGACATCCCAGGATTTGAATCCAAGGCCAAGCCTGGTGCTCTGCCGACTGGATCACACTGCCTCCTGAAGAGCATAACAGCAGAGCTCCTGAGAGCTTCCTGCTCAGCCTGGAACCTCGGAACCCCCTAGAACCTCTCCCAGCCACAGGATGTCATGGAACCCTGGGATCTTCCTGAGTCACATGGCCCTTTCCTCGTTATTATTAGTTTTATTTTTAACCAAAGGACATGCTGGGCCACACGAGCTAGGCAAATAGCAGGGTCCATCTCCAGATGTGTGAAGGGCCTATACCCTCCAAAAGGCACTAGACTATTTTTAGATCCAGATGCAAATCTGCTGGCAACCCCTTCCCTGCCCCTGATATTTTGGCATCTGGATGCCCTGAAACCAATCCCTGCAATTGTCCTCACCACCAACTTCTGGCAGTGTGGACACAGCCAAGGAGGAGACCTCAAATGGAAAAGGGGAAAGAGCCAGTAGGGTGGGGAGTGCTTGCTCCAAGCCTGGGCCCCAGCGATCCTCCCAGCTCAAAAGGTTCTGGGTCGGGAGAGTCCTCCCAGGACCCTTAGACATCCTGTGGTCTCTGTTCTAAAGTTCATCCTGGCTCTGACGTGGCATACTCCAAATTCTGAAGCCCCTCCCAGCTCTGCCATCCCCTGTTCTAAGGTCCCTCCCAGTTCTGACATGCCTGTTCTAAGCTCCCTCCCAGCTCTGCCATCCCCTGTTCTAAGGCCCCTCCCAGCTCTCACATTCCTTGTTCTCAGGTCCCTCCCAGCTCTGCCATCCCCTGCTCTAAGATCCCTCCCAGCTCTCACATTCCTTGTTCTCAGGTCCCTCCCAGCTCTGACATTCTGTGTCTGACATAAGGCCCATCTCCAAAAGTTCATTCACCTGCCATCTCAGTTTCCTCACCCATAAAACGAAGGTAATTCTTTCCCTTCTTCCTCCCAGCACTGTGGCAGGGGTCCCTTCAGAGAAAGGTGGGAAGGTACGTGAAGGAGAATCTCCTGGGGCCCTGGAGAGGGATTCTGCAGAGACCTGCCGACAGGCCTCATCCACACACAGTGGAGGACCCGCCTGGTTTGCCCTTGGTTCCTCCCAGCGATGCCCAGTGCCACACGAATCCGCAGCATGCCAGGTCTGCGAGGTCTCTGCAGAAGGGCTCCTAAGGCTGTCCCCACTCACGGTGCCTTGTCACTGCCGCCCGCATCTGCTCCTTCAGACCCACAGCATCCTCTTGGAGAATGAAGGACAAACAACAACAGCTCAGATGTGGAATGTCGAGCTGAAAGAGACCCCCCGTCTCCTGTAAAAGGCTGCATGAGAAAGGGAGACGTACGGTGCCTGGCCCTGCCCTCACGGAGCTCACAGCTTGTAGAGGACAAACCAGGCATGTCTGTGGCTATACTGTGATGGAAGGTCTCTACAAACAAGACTAAGACGCTTAGAGGACAAGGCAGTGTCTGGGAATTCCTAGCATAGAAAATGTGCCCATGTAAGCTGGCACCTGGTCTCCAATATTCAATCCTAGGGAGGTTCTTGGGGACACTGAGAGGATAGATCAGTGATCTGGTCAGAGTCACTTGTTGGAAAGGACATTCACTGAGAGTGGCACAATCCAGAGGAAAGAGCCCCAGCTAAGGAGTCAAAGGATCTGGGTTCAAATACTGCCTCTGAGTCTTACTATCTTTGAAACTTTGGGAACCTCTCTGAGCCTCAATTTCCCCCTCTGCAAAATGATAGAGTTGCACAAGGTGGACTCTGCATCCCCAGCATTCCACAGTAGGCCTCACACATGCACACCAAGGCTCCAAAAATCTGATTGGCTAATTGACTTCTGACTCCGTCACTCTACTCAACACTGGTTATAACTGCGTAATCACCTCCCAACACTTGAGAGAACACAGAGGGGCCCGCTGGCTCTTGAAGGTTGTGCTGGAAGGGGATGGAAAGCTGAGCCAGGTCCCCCCAGGGCAGAAAGACTTGGGCCCAGGGCTAGACCATGGGAGTGGGAGCCAAGAGTCCACCCAGCTTATTGCACATGGGAAGGGTCATCCAGGGGTGAGCTACATTGATCAAGGATTCCTCAACCCCTCTCAAAAATCCTTCGCTGAGTCCTAGAGGGGCCAACATCGACATCAGTGAAGGGGGGGCTCAGATCCCTTAGCTCACAGATGCTTGGGGGACTGAAAGCATCTTATCACGAGCCCAGTGACCCTGGCCTGGCCCACAGGGACGATGGGGGCAGAGGACAAAACCAGCCTTGGTCCATTCCACTGAGCACCAGGTGGACCTCAGGGAGGTGGAGGTGGAGGACTTGGAAGACCCCTTAATCTGAGTCCCCCAAAGCAGTCAGCCAGGAGTAATGGCCATTGAGCATCCAGGAGGGGGGTGCTGCCCACAGGGCAGGATTAAGAGGTCAGAGGTTCAGGACTTCCAGGGGGCCCACGGATCTTCATCCTTGCACTAAGCTGTTGCACAGACAGGTTGGGCAGTAACTCCTTCAGCAAGAGATGGCCACCCAGCCTGAGGGTCAGCCTAAACCCAGACCCTTGGCCAGAGGAAGGTGGGAGGAACCCGGTCTTCTCTTCATCCTCGTCATGGCCCTTGTCAGGGCAGCCCAAGGGCCCAAGTGGGCTCACCGCCAGCCCTGGCCTGGGCCTTGCTCTCTCTTTACTGCTTATACATTTTCCCCTCCCTGGTTGCCTGGAGTAAACTATGTGAAGAATGCTCTAATCTGCCGCCCCGTCCGGCTGGCCGAGGCAGGGGAGGGCGGACAGTGGGCCCAATCGTTCAGGAAGTAGCTTCACAAACACACACCAGAGTGGGCCCTGCGCCCAGCGCCCGAGGCCAATCAGGCCTTCCTGGCACGGCCTGGAGCCAGCCCGAGGCCCTTCACAAACAGTGCACTCAACAGCGAGGGCCTCCCCCACCTCACCTGCATCCAGCTGGCTTGGCCTGCACTGCACAGGAAGCTGAGCCAAGACAACGGTGCCGACAAGGAGAATGCCCACAGCTCCCCGGAGGAGGCTCCCAATGCTCTTCACTGATGCACCTGCAGCTTGTAACACCCTCTATCCACATGGAGCTTCAGTGACTGGGAGGGATGGCAGCTACCTTAGCCTCATTGACAGAGGAAGAAACTGAGGCCGAGAGAAGGCAGGCAATTACTGGAGCCTGGTCTGGAGCTAGAAATGACCACAGAAACCACAGAGCCCAACCCATCCGTGTGACATCTGAGGAGACTGAGGCCCAGGGAAGGCACACATGGCTAGTGAGTGTCAGAGGCAGGGAATGGGAACCAGAGATCCAGCATCTCCTACAGATCCCTCTGTGGCTGCTCTGTCTTTTGGTTGGGTTGCACAACTAAAATCAGTGAGGATTTGAACCTAGGCCTGTCTGACTTAGGCCTTCTCTCCACTGAGGCAGCAGGGTCAGGCATGACTATCCCCAGTGACCATTGCTTTAAACCAGAAGTTACATAGTGTCCAGGTCAAGTCCCCAAACTCAGGGGTCCTACCAAGATAGAAAGGCCTTGAGGACGGGGTGGGGCATGTTCTGGGAAAAACATCAAAATCCCACCAGTTAATGCAAGTCCTTTCCCCTCACTGGGCCTTAGTTTCCACCCCTGTCAAAGGAGGGAATAGACTGGGTGTTCTCTGAGGGCCTTCCCAGCTCCAAAGCTCTGAGCTTCTGCCAAGGAGGATCATCATCGTTGGCACTCCCTCAGGAATTCTCCAGAGGGGGTGGCCTCCTGCTCAGGGAGAAGAGAGACCAGCTGCTCTCTGGTCCCTTCCAGCTCAGATCCTATAGCCCCAGGGTGGAGGGGAAGACAGAGATCTCACCAGACACCCTCCCCTGCCCTGCCCTGCCTCTCCCACCTTGGTGACCTGGAGAACTCCAGATTTTCTTAGTTTCCTCTGATTTTCTAGGTCGGTGCCCAAGGCCTCATTGCTTTCTGGTCTCCAGTGTTCTCAGGGAAAAGAGCACAGCACACAAGGCCAGCAGTGGGGAGCAGTCCAGTTCTGGTGGCTTTCCTCTGCTGGCTCATCAGTCAGTCAAATAGAATTTACTAAGTGCCTACTATGTGCCAAGCTTCTGTGCTAATTAAGTGTCCAACTGTCACCCCAGCCCACCCCAGCCCAGACTCTCAGGCCCTAGTCTCTCTAGGGCAGGGCCTCTCCCCACTGCCAGTAGACTAGCCCAGGACTCCTTCTGCCCACCCAGGAACATGGACTGAACAGCACTAGATGAAAAGGGATCCTAGAACCTTAGAACTAGAGCGGGGGAACCTCAGGGACCATTTGGTCCAATCCTCTCATTTACAGATGTGGAGACTGGGGCTCAGACAGTTTTACTTGTCCAGGGTCCCAATGTTATTGAAGAAATAGCTGAGGCAGGATTTGAACCCAAGTTTTTCTGACTGCAAGTCCAGCACTGTTGACTAAACCATTCTGTGTCTCCAATGGGCAGTGAGCCTGCTGTCATAAGAAATTATTCCATTTTTTTCTGTCTTTTTGTTGTTGCTTTTGTTATACGTGTGTTTCATTGTTTGTCTGGAGCCTGGGTCTCCTTATCTTGCCCAAGCTGGAGGTGTAGCAGCCACTCAGGGACCCAAACCAACTGCTGATTGACCAGGTCAGTTTGTTTCAGCAGCCTGGTGAGCCCCACTCCTGCTGACATCCTGGGGGTAGACAGTGTGGCCACCTGATCAACTTCAGCCCTACTGCAGCTCAGCAGAGAGATTCCCCAAGCTGCAGTCTGTCTAGTAGCCAAGATGCCAGGATCTGCCACCACTCCTGGCAACTTCTCTCATTGTGATGGGGGGAGAATTGCCTCCATTTTATGTGTGGGGAGGGTGGTCGTTGATAAAATGACCTCTAAAAGGATTCCTTCAATCTTTAAATCTTAAATCCTGTGTTTGCTGTGAACTGGCCCTGGCATGGTCAGAGACAATTTCTCAAGAGAGTGGAAAGAGGACATTCCAGGTGGCTGTAAGGTGGGACTCAAGGAGACACTCACTACATTGAATGAGTGACTTTCCAGATAGTCTCAGAGGTGAGGCACACACAGCCTCTGCCAATCAAATGTGGGCTGGGGCACTGTCTGCCAAGCTGCCTCTTTGTTCTCTTTTATCACTTACTTAACAGGTTGTTTGGGGACCATGTGGATGTGGGTGGTGATGAACACTATGCAGGGGAGGCAGGAAGAGGCGTGGCTAGGAGATGGAGAGAGGAAACAGACCCTTAGAACGGGGCCTTCGAGGTGGAGCTTGCCCAGAAAACCAGTGTGAGTGCTGGAAGGAATTTCAGAGCACAGCTATTGCTATCCCTAGCCCTAGCCCAGCCACCCATCTTCCCTACAGCATCCCCAGGCAAGGATCAGCATGGCGTAGTAGAAAGAGCCCAAGAATGAGATGCATGTGGCTTGGCCGGTTCTGGGCAAGGCACTTGCCCTCTCCAGACATTTATTTCCTCATCTATTAATTGAGGCAGTGGGACCCAATGAGCTCAATCTACCTGGAAAGTGGTAATTTCACTGAGTTCTTCCATTTTGTTCCCCAGCCCTTTTCCACTTATTCCAACCTTGCCCTTCTTTTCAGTACCACGTGTAGTACTACCTACTCCCTTCAGGAGGTTCTCCCTGACAACTCAAGCCCATACTGACCAACAGTGTTTAATGCTGGCTCCACTCAGTGTAAATAACACTTGGTGCTGTCTCTCACATGGTTCACCAATGGCCATCTCTCTTCACCCAGACTGTGGGCTAGTTGAAGGCAGGGACCACTGGCTTTCTCTTTTTCTCTTCCCCTTAGCCCCCAGCACTGCTTGGGCACACTGAGAATATGGCGTATGTAGAATTAAAGGACAGACAACAGAAGAAAATGGAACTGAATGTTTCTGTACAGAATAGAATGCAACAAAATTGGATGGAATGTAACACAGTAAGATTGAATATAATATAATATAAAACGGAATACAATGTTATAGAATGACATAGAATAGAACGGAACAGAAGAGAATGGAAAATAATGTAACGGGACAATAGGGAAAGGGATACAGTGTAATGAAACACCATTGAACCAAATGGAACCTAATAGAATGGGATACAATGTAATGCAACAACATGTAACCAACCAAATGAAACATGATGGAATGGGATATAGTTTAACAGAATGACATGGAATGGGATAGAATGGAAGATAATGGAATACAGTGTAACAGAACAACATGGAATGGAATGGAATGGGATACAAGGTAATGGAACAACATGGAACAGAAGAGAATGGAATTCAATATTACATAATGACATGGAGAGGAATGAATGGAAGATAATGGAATGGAATGGAATGGAATGACATGAAGTAGAACAGAACTTAATAGAATGGATACCATTCTATTGAGAATAGAATGGATACCATGTAACAGAACAACATGAAATAGAAGGGAACACAATGTAATAGAACTAGATGGGATGGAATGAACCAGAAGAGAATGGGATACAATGTAGCAGAATGGCATAGAATGCAACGGTAAATAATATAATTAATATAATGTAACAGGACAATAGGAAGTAGAATGGAAGGGAACTTGATAGAATGAGATACAATGCACAGAATAACAAGGAACAGAAGAGAATGAGAAACAATGGAATGGAATGACCCAGAACAGAAAGGAATAGAAGAGAATGAAATGGGCAGAATCTAACCAAATCTGCTGGGGATGGAATGAAGTGGCTGCTGACTGCAGAAGCCTCCAGTCTCTGAGTTGGAAGGGCCCTCAAATGCTGTCTAGTGAGGCCAATCCATCCCTGAACAAGAAGACCCTTCATTACAACCACATCACAATAACACCTGACATTTCTGTAGAACTTTAAACTTGGCAAAGGGCTTTCCACACATTGCCTTATTTGAAAACTACATTCTGTGCAGTAAGAGCTGCCAGTGCAATTTTCTCCATTTTAAAGATGGGAAAACTGAGTCTCTGGAAAGTCTAGTGACTTGTCCAAGGTCACAACTCAAAAATGTCAGAGGTGGGATTTGAACATTGACTTTCCTGACTCCAGGCCCAGCACTATGACCATGAGGTTTCACTACTGCTCTGTGACTTTAGCTTGACGAACTCAAAAAATCCCCAATAGCCCATCCCATGATGTGACTCCTATGATGAGAGCTCCTATTAGGTAGGGTTCTGCTGAGCACAAGCCTAAATTCACCTCCCTGCTATTTCCACCCTTTGCTCCAGGTTCTGCCCTCAAAGGCCAAGGGGAACAAATGACCTTTACCCCATTAGTGACACTGACAGCCTGAAACTCAGGTAGCAGCTCTCTTAGCATTCTATGAACCCAGTTAAAAGAGTTCAAAAGGGTGACCTTTCCCTTCAGAATAACTTGACCTCTCACCTCAAGGTTGTACCTTCCTCCATCTCTATGTTGCTGCTGCTTGGGGAAGAGATTCAAGCAAACTCTCCTCTAGGATTCAGTCATGGACCTCAGGAAATTTTTTTGGAAGTCCACAGGTATATTTGCACATGAAAATTATATGCAAATCTCTCATTCCATGCAAACCATGAAATAAGAAGATGTTATAGAACAAAGAATGTCAGGTTTGGGAGAGACCTTAGAACCCAAAACGTGAGAGCTGGGAGGGGCCTTAGAAGAGAGAACATAGAATACTTATCCTTGATAGTGACTTTTCATTCACTTCCCATTTCCAATCAGTTACTGAGTCTTGTCAATTCTACCTCCTCGACACTTCTCATATATTTCCTCTTCTCTCCACCAATATGACCAGCATTCTGGATTGAACCCTCATTGTCACTTCTCTCCTAGGCTATTGCAATATGGATCTATCCATTCCATTATCTCCCTTCATTCTCCATACAGTTGACATCCATCTTCCTAAATTGAGGATCTGACCAAGTCACTCTCCTACTGAAGAAGCCTCAGTGCGTCCGTCTTACCTCTCCCATTTAAAGCCTTCCATAACCTGGCCCCACCCTACTTTTCCACACTCATTGCACCTGACCCTTGCTCACTCGTGGCCTTTTCCACCAAACTGGCCCATTTTTCTGTAGTCCACATGTGGCACTCCACCTTCTGTCTCTCTGCATGGGCCATCAGTCAGCCATGTCTAGAAAGCTCTTCCTCCTCACCTCAGTCTCTTTGAATTCCTGGTTCCCTCCTACCAGAGGCCTTTCCTCTTACCCCCAAGTGTTTGTTGTCTCCCACCTCCACAAAAATATCCTTTGCATATGCTTCTGATTTGCCATCTGCCGGATCTCCCCAGTAGAATAGAAATGTTTTTTGTGAGGCAATTGGGGTTAAGTGACTTGCCCACAGTCACACAGCTGGTGAGTGTTATGTGTCTGAGGCTGGATTTGAACTCAGGTCTTACTGATTCCAGGGCCAGTGCTCTATCCACTGCACTGCCTAGCTGCCCCCTAGAATAGAACTTCTTGAGGGCAGGGGCTATTGTGGTCCCTTGTATTTCTATGGCCTAGAGAATGCTTATTAAATGCTCCCTCCCCCACCATGAATAAATTGACCTGTAATATTCAGAGCTAGAAGACACCTCTAAGATCATCTAATCCACCTCATCATTTTATAGACTGGGAAACTGAGGCCAAGAAAGGAGAAGTGATTTACCTCGGGCACATAGGTTGGTAGGGGCAGAAAGTTGGTTTAACCCAGGTCACCTGATTCCCTGGTCTAGGCTCTGACCACCACAGCACCACTATCTCCACACCTTCCCTCCCACTTGGCCCTAGCCACCCTAGAAATCAGCCACTATTTGGGGCAGACATATGGGTGAGTCTGAGGTCCAGAGGGGGAAACTGGGCTGGCATGGCTCCTAGCCCCTGGGCAGGTAGAATCTGTCCTGTTTGGGGCTGGGTTGACACTATGAAGGCCAGGCTGCCTGGTGGGTAGGCAGCTGTCTGGCAGAAGAGACTGGCCCTGGACCAGGTGAGCCTGGGGCCACAGAGCCCAGAGGATGATCTGTGATTGTCTCACCAATACCTGGGGGAAATATGGTGCATGATAGAATCAGGACCTGAGAAGGTTTTGATGAGTGCATTTAACGAATCAAATGTAATGAGATGAATAGCAATCAGTGTGAAGTCTTAGGATGGATTCGGAAAATCAACGTTCCAAGTACAAGACAGGGGCTAAGTAGCTCAACGCCAACAGCGTGAAGAAGGCCCGGGTTTGTTGTTTTTGTGGACCACGTGCTCAGTATAAGTGTGCTCTGACCAAGAAAGCCAAGAAAATATAGACTACAATCTGAGGTTACCCTGCAAAGCTGCAGAGGGCCCAAGACTGGGGAGGAGAAGGTGCCACCAGCCCGTGCCTCCTTCCGGCTCCCCCGAAAGCATTGTTTGGGGCACCCCAGCTCTGGAAGAACATCACCAAGCTGGAGTGCATCCAGGTGAATCTGAGCAGGGCTGGGAGAGGACTGTGGACCTGGGGAGATTTCAGCAGAAGCAGAGGAGACCTAGGCAGGGTCTAGGGGAGGGGCAGGGGGGAAGCTGTGTTCAACCCAGAGATGACAAGGATGTTTCAAGCTTAAAGAGATCTCCAACACCGTCCAGGGGTGGGGAACCTGCTGCCTCGAAGCACCCTCCCCAACCCTGGCTCTAGCTTAACTTCCCAGCCCTCAGTAGCAGCCTTGTGCCCTGGAGATGCTTCCACCCCGAGGCCTCCTCTCCTGATCATCTGCCCCAAGGCCCCCCTCTCCTGATTGGCCAGGCTTCAGCCCGGGACGCCATGTCAGGAGGGGCTGAGACGTGTTTTCTTCCCTCCAGCTCCACCCACTCTCCAGACTCATCCACTTTCCCACCTCTCAGTCTCCTGGAAGTTCGGTCTTCCCCTTTTAGAATGGAAGCTCCTTGAGGGCAGGACTGCCTTGCTTTTTGCTTGTCTCCATGTCTCCAGGGCTCAGCCCAGGTCCTGGCCTGTAACAAATGCTTAATCGATACTTTAGCTATCTGTTCTATCGTCTTACAGATGAGCGAATGGTGTTCCAGAAAAGGGGAGGGACTTGCTCAGGGTCACACGCACCACTGAATGTGAAATGGTTAGGGGGTGAAGCACTCGTGGAAAGCTCCTGGGACTGACGCCTCAGCAAGCAGTGAACTGCCCATCCTTGAAATGGCTTCGCAGAAGATGGGAGGTGGTGAGGCTACGCAGGAGACTCTTTGCTGGGGGAGGGATTTGCAATAGACGACCTCTGTGTCTTTGCTGTTGCTTTGAATCCAAGAGACATGAGACCAGAGTCAGGGGCCCTGGATCTTTTCCTGCCTCTGCCATATCCGAGCTGGGTGACCTTGGGTCCATCATTTCTCTGTCTGAGGCTCAGTCTCCTGCTCTGTAGAAGGAGGGGTTTGGGTAAGGTGGCCTCTAAGGGCCCTTCCAGTTCCCATGTTCCAGAATCCCCAGAGCTGATAATGCCCAGGCTGCTTGGTGGGGGCCTGCTTGCGTCTCTGCGTGGAGAGGAGAGAAAGCAGTTGGCCTGGATGGCTTCTGACACTGGGTAATTACTATATTTGAGCGTCTTCATACAGTTTGTGGTCTGTTGTGTGTTTGTTGGCTGGTGCTGGTGGGCAGACAAGCCACGGCCTCCTCAGCAGGCTGGGCAGAGACACACTGGACATGCCTGGCCTTGAGTGGACATAAGCCTTCGGAGGCAAGACCTGTAGAGGAGCCCCTTGCAGCCTGGGGGCCAGGCCCTGGCAGCGGAGCCATATTCACTTGATTTCCTTTTGGATGGGGAATCCAGGTGGATAGATAAGGAAGCGGCCATGAATAGTCCACCTATGTTTCCACAAGGTATTTGACCCCATTTCTCATGTTGTCCATGGATGAGATGGAGAAATGTGGCCTAGACTACAGCTCAGGTGGGTATGGAATGGGTTAGATAGGTATACCCAAAAAGCGATAATTAATTAGTCGATGTCAATTTGGATAGAGGTCTCTAGTGGAGTGCCCCAGGGATCTGTGCTTAGCTACCTCTTTGTTGCTTAACATTTTTAATCAGTGACTAGCACAGCATCATAGGTGGAAAACTGATCAAATTTTCAGGTGCCACAAATCTGAGCAGGATAACTAACACGTTGACCGAGTCAGGATCCAAAAAGATTTCAGGAATGATGGACCAAATCTCAACTAGTATCATAGATGGAAAGCTGGAAGAGACAGACCTCAGGGGACATCCCTCATTTACCGATGAGGCCCAGATGGTAGAGACCCGCCCAGGGTGGGACAGGGTGTAAGTGGCAAAGCCTCTCTAGTAAGATGAACTGCAATAGAGATCAGTGGCAAGGCCAGCCCTTGGACTCAAAGTCAACAGCACAAGCCTGAGATGGGAAAGGAGCAGAGAACAGTTTGTCTGAAAAAGATCGGGCGGGCTGGGGCGGGGGGGGGGGTGTCACATTCCACAAACTGTATGGCTCAGCAGAAAGATCCAGGCACCCCAGAAGGAAATGCGGACTGAGGCTGCATTGGGATAAGCAGAGAAGCAGCCATTAGGAATGGGGGACAGACCCCGCTCTGGAGCACTGGCTTCAGTCTGCAGTCCTCATGCATGGTCTCGGAGGAAGGACACTGATGGTCTGGATGACACATGGTAGAGGTGCTGAGGCGCCGAGATAGGGAAGGGCCATAGGAGGGTTTTCCAGGGGAGGGTCTGGTAAGAGAACCAGGCCTGGGTGTGTCCTCAAGGACCAAAAGGACTTGGAGGTCAGGACTGGTAGCAGTGGAGAGGGAAGTACTGGGGAAGGAGAAGGATTTACAAAGAGACAGATTCAGGAGAGTCATGTCAGTAAACCTGCTCTCAATGAGGGCTGCCCCCCTCCCTGCCTTGGAGGTGGTGAGTGTCCACCTGGCAGGCGTCTTATGGAACGAATGGGACTCCCTTTGTTCCCTGGGACCTCCTGGAACTTCCTGGCTCTGGCTCCCAGGACTACCTCAAAGCCTCCATAGAAATGGGGCCAATATTAGTGCTCAGCCCCTCAGGGGTTCTTGTGACCTCTCCAAGAATCAGTAGTAAATCCATGAGTAGATGTGTAAAGAAAGCAGTTGTGCATATGGGTAAGCATGCGCAGAATGAGCGCACACGCATGCACACATATGGATGTGTGGTGGGTGAGTATAGGGTGTGGACCTGTGTGGGGGTACATTTGTGTGTGAACAAGGCATTGGATCTGATGTGTGCGTGTCCTACTTGTACATGGTAGTAGTGGCATGTGCCTTTACACACATGCATATGAATAAGGTTGGTGCTGACTACGGGAGCATTCATGTCTCTGTGTGAACACATGTATACCATACACACTAGTGCGTGTGTCCTTCCTTGTATGCACTGGGCAATCCTGTAGGGTACACGTGTGCTCATATGTACCCACAGGCATGTGCTGCACGTCAGGGGCCTGGGCACACGTATCTTCTGCCATTCTCCAGTTTTCCAGATCACATAGTATCAGGGCTTTGGCATTGAGAAATTATTCAGAACACATAAAAATAGTGATGGGTCACTCAACTGGAGATCAAAGAGTTTGGATAAACACAGCAGAGATAGCATCAGTCCGTGGGCAAACACATGTGGCCCTCATAGACACCACACTGTGCTGTGCCCTCCTCTCTGATCCTCTCCCAGGCCAGGGCCCTCAGGGGCCAAACAGAACTCCCAGAACTTGACCTGAACCTGGCTTGAACAGAGTCTGAGCTGCCCAAAGCAGCTTCGCTTCCCTCCCTACTCCAGCCCTGCCCCTGCCCCCCCCAGGAAGGAGCCCAGGTGCCTGTACAATGGGCCCCTAAGTGCACACTCAGGCCCCGTGGGGCACCCACCTTGCCTGCCTCCACTTCCCACCTCCTGGGACCTGGAAACTGAGGGAAGGAGAAATGGGAGGCAGTCCCCATCCCAGGCAGCAGCTCCTAGAAGTCACACCAGGAATGTGTGACATCTATCCTGAACAGGACTCTCAGTCTCCTGCCCTGGGCTCCACGATGCTTCTCACAACCACCAACAAATCCTTCTTATGCACATCCCGTGTGCCTCAACTGGGCCATCTCTCCATGGCCTTTCATACATTCCTCATGAAAAGTCAGACTCCCAGGACGGATCACTACACCTCCCTCACAAACACGTCACAAAATACCCATAGCCTTTGACCTCCACGATCTCCCTGCTAAGCAAGTGGGTCAGAGCCAAAAGAAGGGAAGGCCCTGTGGACATCAGCACCCAAAGGAGATGTCTGTGGGTGGGGAAAAGCTGCATACACTGGGGCTCAGGGGCAGCAGAATCTCCCCTCGATGAAGAAACAGCAGCTAAGATATATACAGAGTCAGGTACAGCCCTCCAGGCTGATGCACAGGAAAGAAAACAGCCTGGGAGACCACAGTGATGGAAATGGAAATGATCAGCCCCAAAAACTGCCTCCCAGGAAAGAGGCCTGCTGGGGAAAGCCCTCGCAGCTCTCAGCGTCTGCTTTGATGAGCGTCTGGAGACCTGGGTCCCATCCCAGGTATGTGTCCTTCATGGTTCCATGTCTCTGGTCTCCCCTTCTCTCTCTCTCTCTGT
This sequence comes from Vombatus ursinus, assembly GCF_900497805.2. Lineage (NCBI taxonomy): Eukaryota > Metazoa > Chordata > Mammalia > Diprotodontia > Vombatidae > Vombatus > Vombatus ursinus. Next base: position 1,142,291 of record NW_020950172.1, read on the forward strand.
CTCTCTGTCTCTGTCTCTTTCTGTCTCTCTCTCTGTCTCTCTCTGTCTCTCTGTCTCTGTCTCTCCACATCTCTCTCTCTGTCTCTCTCTGTCTCTCTGTCTCTGTCTCTCTCTGTCTCTCTCTCTCTGCACATCTCTCTATCTGTGTCTCTCTCTTCTACCTCCTTCTGTGTTCAGTCTTATGTCTTTGGTACATGCCAAGCTTCCTGGAAAACCCAGTGAGGGCCCCAGGATTTCTCATCAGAGTCAAAAGGCAGGACTCCAACCAGCTTCTGCCAGAGGGAGACACAGCCCTGCACCTCTTCCACCTGAGCCAGGCCAGCCCTGCCTGGGATCACACGGCTGATGGGAGAGAGCTAGCTAGAGAAGCCAGCAGAGAGGCAGCAGCCAGGGCCACAGTGAGCCCTCCCTCTCCCCACACTGGGAACTTTCTCTGGGCTCCTCTCCACCTCCTCAGGGAGATCTCAGGCCACCCAATGTGGAGAAAGCTGGATGCAGAAAAGACAAAGGAGACCAGGTGCCATGGCTGGGCATGCTGGGGCCTTGGTGGGGGGGGGGCGGAGTTCAGCCATCTGCTGGGACTGGGGCTCAGGAATAGCCCCCTCGCTTGGCCACCAACTCCCCTGAGAGGAGCTGGAAGAGAAGTCAGGGCTTCTCTACTGGGTGAGGTCAAAGGCAAGCCAGGACACCTGGGCTCACATCCTGGGTGGGCCCCCAACTCACTCTGTGACTTGTTGAGTCTCTGGGCCTCAGTTTCCTCATCTGTAAAATCGGGATCATATTATTTGGACTCCCTGCCTCACAGAGTTGATGCCAATATAGGCCAGTGGAAGAGAGGAGAGACTAGGGGATCTCTAATTCATTTCCCTGAAAGGCTGCTGTGAGCAGCCTAGACCAGCCACTCCAGGAAGTCACAAAGATTAGGTAGAATACTGTGCTTGTCCTCAGCTAGTGAAGCCTGTAGCCAGGAGCCCCCTGACATTCCATGTTCTCTGTTCCCAGGCCCCTCCCATCTCTGACATCCCCTGTCCTGAGGCTCCCAGCTCTGACATCCTCTGTTCTCATGACCCTCCTAGCTCTGACATTCCCTGTTCTAAGGGCCCTCTCAGCTCAGATACTCTCTTAGGGAAAGGGTGCCCAGCCTTAGGAAGCCCAGTGGCTGAGAACAGTCTCCTGGCTCACGGAGTGCATCCTCTTGGCATTGGCTGCCAATTCCCATTAGGAGAATCATTTGTTTTGCCAGCTGCCAGGCCCCACCCCAGGGTTCCAGATCTGTGCCTTGAGGGGTAACCTAAGACAGGTCTCAGCCCTCTCTCTTCCACCCCCTCATGCTCTTCAGAAACACATCTCACTCGACCACCCATTTGCTTTTATTAGCACCCACAGGTGGGAAGGAGAGGACCCATTTGGCCACGCCCATGACAGGCAGGTTCTGCCCAGGGTCAGCCCAAATCCATCCTCGTCCTCTATTCTCATTGCCACCAGCTTCCTCCAGGCTTTCATCACAGCATCATAGACTGTTCTGGTATCCTTCAGGCTGGTCATTTCACTGCTGCCCTCCCCCATCCCATCTGCTCTTCAGGTGATGACCATAGTGATCCTCCTTACACATAGATCCAGGTGTCACTCCTCTGCTCAAAGACTATCCATGACTCCCTCTTGATGTGAATAAGATTCCAGCTCCTCTGCCTGACATTCAAGGCCCCCTGAATTGTCAATCACATCTCCTATCACTCCCGTAGTATCTTCTAGGCTCCAGACAAACTGAACAACTCTCCGTGCCCCAGACTGCTCCTGTGTTCTCATAGGTTGGAGATTTATATCTCTAAGTCCTAGGAAGTTATGCCTCACTGTGCACCCCCGCCCCCGACACACACCCCACCAAATTCCTACACAGCCTTTCAGAGGCCAACTTAAAGGCCACCTCTTCCAGGAAGCCTCCCCTGATTGCCTCATTTGATAATGCTCTCTCTCCCCAAAACACATTGTTTGTGCCTCTAATGCCCTTAGCCTGTATTCTTGTGTTCGTCCGTCATCCTCCCAGACTAGGCTGGGAACTCCAGGAAGGCAGGGAGGAGCCTGTGCCTCCTAATCTAAGGCTCCTTCCCTGCTCCCTCCTCCCCCTCCCCCACCCCCTGCTGAGTACAGGCCTTTGCACATGGCTGGCACTCCATAAACGTGTTCTGAATGAAGGAACAAATGAACGAATGAACAGGTGCCCTGATTTTAAACTGAACTCTCGTACTGGGGGAGGGAGCTACCCCTTCCAGCCAGACAACGTGACTGAGGCAGGAAAATCTGACTCCAGAGAAGGGAGAAACCTCACATCTTGCCCAGGGCTCCCCAGCTCTGCTAAGCCAGGGTCTCCCTTCTCTCTAGTCCACCGGCCCTCGGGCTGCAGAGGAGCGCTGGGGCCAAGCTGCCCCACCTTCCTCCCCAAGGGAGCCAGCTTCCTCGTCTCTCTCCCAGGAAGAAGTAGGCTCACGTTTCATACAAAGCAAAGAGGGGTTTCTCTCTGGTTCATTCTTTCAAGCTGTTCCCCTGCAGCTTCTGCTCCACTCTGCCCTCGGTCTCCAGAGAAAAATACTCGCCGTTCCGGGGTGTGAGGCAATGTGCCTGGCTTTCTCTGTGTGGAAACTCAGCTTGAAGCCCTCTCTATCTGCCATGTTGTTCATCCATACCATTGACCCGCGCTGGGAGGCCACCACTACCCAGGATGATGGATTAGCATCTTAGCACTCCCAGCAAATTCTCCAGGTCCTAGCAGTCAAGTGCTGAGAGCCAGGCCAGGGGCAGCATAGGCCAACCCCAACTGGGAGGGGGGAGGTTTAACCTTTAAAGGTCACTCACAAGTCCTTCCTGTTTCCCAGGCCAGTCTGGGAAGTTGGACTGGCAGGACCCCCAGGTCCGAGGTTCAGTGACTCCGAGAGGTGATGGAGAAAAGAGTCTATGATAACAGGGGCCATTCAGTTCTAATCCCAGATGCTGGGAATGTGGACGAAGGAGGTAAGGAAGCAGAAAAGGTGATGAGCTGGACAAAAGAGGCGGAAAGGCAGAGCTGTCTGGGATCAAAGGAATCCTGGCCAAATGGAATGAGCTCCAGCCTGGGAGGCAGGCAGCCAGCTCTCCCGCAAGCTCCCTGGGGCGCCATGAGCCAGGCCCTTCTCTGCCTGGGGCCTCAGGCGCCCCACCTGGAAATGAGCTGGTTGGCCTCCACAGTTTCTAAGGGTGCTGCCGGCTCTAAACATCTTTCATCTCTGAGATCTAAGAGAGACCGTGAGAATAAGAGCGGATAGCAAGAGAGCATGTCTAGCTCAGCAAATGCTTCCCCCGCATCCTCTCTCAGCCCCCACCACAGCCCTAGTGCCACAGAAGTCTTTATCCCTGGCTTTTTGTTTGTTTGTTTTTATTGCCAGGGCAGATTTCATCATGCAGGGAACTCCCAGATGCATCCACCAGTGCAAATTGACACCCACTCTACAATGAATTACCTTATCATTTCCAGGGGTTCAGTGACTTGCTTGAGGTCACTCAACCAAGATATGTCAGAGGCAGGATTTATGCTCGGGTCTTCCTGACTCTGAAGGCATGTCTTGATCTATCCCCCCTTGGCTTCCTCTCTGTCGTGTAGAGATGATAATCTCTCCTCCATGCTAGATGCTCAAAGTGGGCTCTTGCTCAGTGCATCTCATTCAACATCCCTTGCCTCCCCTAGGCCACAGGCCACAGGTGGAGGTCCAAGATGCGGCTGACATAGCCCCAGTGCCTTGGGAAAGTCTTCCATCTCTGGGGCTCTGGGGGCAGAGCTTTGCTGGGACTAGGTGAGATGGTCTCCTACATTGTCACCCAGTCTTTCCCATATGTTCAGCCCTCTGAGAGTGTGACCAGTCCTTGGTGACTCATTCATTGATCCAGGGGACATTCTTGAGCACCTGCTCTGTGCTTAGGATGTGCCAGGCACTTAGTAGGTGCTGAATAAATGTTTCCTTCCTCATTGATTGATCAGTTGCTAGGCACCATGGGTAATAGGTCATTTCCCTATTCTCACAAGGGTCGCAATTGATCTGGAAAGACTAGATTTGAGGGTTTAAAGCTACAAGAGAAATGAGAGGTAAAGTCCAATAATGAATACTTTTAAAAAGGAAGAGACTGGAGAGGTCCAGGGACTTGCCCAGGTGAAGGGATTTGCCCAAGGTGACTAACTGAGGAAGTAAGAAAGCTAAGATTTGAACCCAAATTCTTGGATTGTACAATAGAGGACTTTTCCCACTACACAGGGCCAAAATGTCACCCAGCTGGTGAAGCGCTCCCTCAGGAAGCCATGGAGAAAGGAGAATATATCATTGTGGGGTGGGACAGTCATGAAGGACTCCATGGAGCAGGACATGGACTCAAATTGGACCTTGAAGGATGAGTGGTAGAACCCAGAGGGCATGGTGGCTAAGAGAGGATTAAGCAAAAGGAGGAGGGAGTCACTCCAGGGAGGGGGAGATCAAGGCAATTGTTCAAATCCTTTGCCCAGCATTTAAGGCCCTCCAAAATCTGGCACTGCCCAACCTTTCCAGTTGTACCATCTGTGACTCCCTGCTACAGAGGGACCATTCTAATCAAACAAGACCCCCTTCTCTCATCAGACAGGCCCTTCTTTGCTATGTTGCCCTGCCCTTCCATTTTTATTTGTTGGATTTCTCCCCTGACCCCTGGCTTTAAAAGCAAAATCAAATGCCACCTCCTTTGAGTAGCCTTTCTTCCTGATCCCCTAGCTTAGTCATGACCTTTCCCAGGAGACCTTGCCCAGCCCTTGGTTTGCACCTTCTGGTGCACTTAGCATATAACATGCATTCTAGTGAGTTCTGTTACAGACTTTTGCCTTTGCTAGATTATAAAGGCAGGGATTGTGTCTTATATAAGCCCTGAATCTCCCCCAGCCCTAGTACTAAGGTCTGCCCACAAAAGGTGCTTGATAAATTATAAAAGAACTGTAAATCTTGATTGAATGTGTGAGTGGGAGGCCAGTGAGCAGAAGTCACTCAAGGCCAACAAGCTCAGACAGCAAGAAAAGAAAAGGGAGAGTGAAGAGAGGGGAGCTGTTTGCTTCCCTTGGAGAGGAGCTAGTGAGTAGGAGGACCTTCTGCAGGAGAGCGGATACAGCTGGTCCTGCTCATTTTGACCCCTTTGGGACCCAGGATCACCAGGGCCACCCCAGAGAGGGAGCACTCTGATTTTGGAATCAGCATTTGACTTCAGGTGAGAATAGAAGTATGTCAACAGTCCTGGAAATTCCCAATCCCTGCTGCCAAAGAATGAAGCCTTGTGAATGAGACCTAGCTCAGAGGAGATCACCAAACCCATTAAGCTCCCTCAGCTGCCGCTCCCCACCCACCCTACAAACCTGCCTTGGTTCCATGGACCACCTCTGAGACCAGGACAAGTCAGTCCTTCAGCCCAGCTGCCCTCCCCTTCTCCAAGCTTACCATCTTCCCTGCATGGAAGAGGAGGTTGTTTCTAAGGCTTAGTCAAAGCTATCCCTAGAACCAGCAGCAACTCAAACCAGGTAACTAGGCTTTGAAGGCCATGACTACTGGTTCACATCCTACTCAGTTCCTGCTTCCCCTTGGAAGAATCTATGAGTTTCATGTCAGCAACAGCCAAATAAAATGAGATCTTTGCAAAGTGCTTAGCACAAGGCCTGGCATGTAGTAGGTGCTCTCTCTCCTCCCTCCCCAAAGAGCCAAGACTTAGAAGTCAGAAGACATGGAGTGATGGACACTAGAGAAAAGCATAGTTTGGTGGCACAGCCTGGATATACCACTAATTATCCTGGAGCCTGGGGCAAGTCATCTTCCCCCTCACTGGGCTTCTGTTTTCTTTCCTTTTAAATGAAGACCATCATCTCCCTCCTGCCAGCTCTTACGATCACAGATTCAGTTTCTGGGCTAGAGGGACCCTTAGGTGCCTTCTAACCCACCCTCCAGCTTCCCAGTCTCTGATTGTAGATCAGACTTTCAGAGAGCAGTACTCTCTCCTGAGATGGCTCATGCTTCTGACCCTTGGGAAATATTACCTTGGGCTGTTCTGAAATCTGCCTTCCTATGACTTGCACCCATTACTCATTGTTAGGCTGCCAGAGGTCAAACCAAACAAGCTGACTCTTTCTTCTCCTTGGCAGCCCTTCATATGGTGGAAGATCACTATCATGCCACATCCTCAATGCTTCCCTCACCCCCACCACATATTGTTTTCCAGAATAAACATCTTCATTTATTTCAGCCCAATTTCCCCCAATTCTCTTCATGCTGGCTGCCAACCTGTGGACCTGCTCAGCATATCAATCTCTATCTTAAACTGTAGCTCCCAGAACTGAACCCACCCCCAGAATTAGGCTCTGACCCTAAATGGGAGTCTCTAAGAGGGCCAGAGGAGGGAGGGATGGTCTCACCTTCCCAGTGCTAAGACTGTGCCTCTCAATGGAGCTCCTCATTTGTGTTGGCTCAGCTGGCCACCACTATCTGCTGCTGACTCACCGTGAGCGAGCAGTCTTCTGAAACCCCTGGGCACTTTTCAGGCAAACCCCAGAGTCACTCCATCCCATTCCCTCCCTGGCTTAGATTTATGAAACAGATATTTTTTCTAATAAGTATAATGTAAGACTTCATGTCTATCCTTACTAGCCTCATCTTCCCTTCTAGTTGGTACAAATCCTTTGGGCTCCAGATTCTATTGTCCAGTGTGGTCATTGATCTCCCTCCTTCCCAGCCTTGTGTCATCTGAATACAACCTATGCCTGCATCCAGATCATTACTAAAAATGTTAGACTGCACAGTGGTAAGCTGGGTGTACAGAGCATTGAGACACTCCACTGGAGACCTTCCTCCAAGCTGACATCAACCCAACTAGTTTCAAATTCACCTAACCTTACTGTCTTTGGAGTGTACCTTTCCATCTTGTCTACCACAGAAGCCTAAGAGAATTCTTCTAATGCTTTGCTGAAATCTGGGTACGCTCTGGCTGGGCCATTCATTCCCCCATCTCCAGTCTAGTTACATTGCTCAACAGAAAAATAAGCGTAGTCTGGCACGTCCTGTGCTTGATGAAGCCAGGCTGGCTCCTGACAATCACTGCTTCTATTTCTAAATGCTCACAAACCATTCCTTTAATAATTTGTTCTAAAATATTCTCAGGCATGGATGGGAAACTCACTAATTTGAAGTTTCTGGAACGTGCTGGGGAAGGGTCAGAGAAGACAGTGGATGTGAACATGCCTTTGCACCCTTCAGATATTATGCAGGTGGAAGGGTTATCACTTCTATTGTTTTTCCTTGTTATTGTTCTGGGGTCCAGCTGTATTACTACAAATTTGTGAAGTGTTTGGCAGACGCCCACCGCCAGATAAATGGCACATACTTTTAGTTCTTCACTGGTACTGGGAACTGCTGGTGAGGAAGGTCCCTCTGCCAATGCAGGTCAGCACCTGCTCTGTGACTCGGAGTCTCAGAGAGCTGCTCAGGCAGGGACAGAAGTGACCCATCCAAAATTATGCAGCCAGTAGGTGTCCAAGGTAGAATTAGAACCCAGAGCTTCCTGACTTGATGCCCATTCCTCTATCTGCGATATACTAGAAGTGTTGATCTGGGGGAATCCAGGGGCCTGGGAGTCCAGGAAAGGAGACCAAAGTAGACAGCACCGAGGAAGAAAGTTTCCCTGGCTCTACCATTCTCCTTCCTGGGAAAAGGAATTCAAATCATAACAATGATAATCATGATTGTAGCTATCACCAGCAATCATGATGATGGTGATAAGAATAGTGGCATCAGAGGGGCTGCAGCTTCTGATAGCTCCCTGGGATTTTCCAAGGATGAATCGGAGGATTTGTATGCCTATTTTATGAAGAAGGAACACAGTCTCCAATTAGAGACATGACTTACCTAATTAGTAAGGGACAGGCATTGGACAGAAGCCTGAAGGCTACTCCCTGTAAGGCTGCTTCCCAGTGCTCCACATGGCCTCAGTGGAGGGGGCTCACATCTGCTTCTTGGCCTCTGTGAGAGCACCCCTGCTCTGGTGGTAGTGGGAGGGTGGGGGTGAGAAGGCTTGTGGGCCACCTAGCCTTTCATCTGGGAATTGGGGAGCAGGCCTGGGCTGGCCAGAAAGTCCTCTGGTCTTGGCCTCTATGGCCACCCCTATCACTGAGGGCAGTTTCCCTTGGCAGTAAGCCTGTTCTGTGGTGCTGGGCTCAGGGCTGGTGGCCATACACTGGTTCCCAGGGGACAAACGTCCACATCACAGGAAACCACCATTGCAGATCGGAGGCCTGGCAAGCCCCTGGGCTAGTGGGGCTGCCCTCAGCCCCTGGCACTCACTCATCGAGGCCTGGCCAAGGGGCAGACTCTAGTCCCATTCTCTGGGCCTTGTGATTAAGTGCTTTCCTCGTAACTGCCCTGGAAATAGGTCTACAGTCATCCCCATTTTAAGGGTGAGGGGGCTGGGACTCAGAGAGGTGGGGGGACTGGCCCAAAGTCACACAGTTGGCATCAGAGAATCTCAAAGTTAGGAAGGACTCCAGAAATCGCCAAGTCCAACTAAGAATCCCCTCTATAATACAGAATGGGAAGAACGTGGATTTCAAGCTGGAAGAGACCTTATGGGTTACCCATTGAGTTATTTTACAGATGGAGAATCTGGGCCCCAGAGAGGTGAAGGGAAGTCCCTCAGGTGTTAGAAGATAGAGCCAGGATTCACATTTAGCTGCTCCAGGCCCTTTCCACTGAATCACAAGGTCTCTGTCTTCCATAAAGACCTTGGCCAAGTCTGGGCCTCAATTTTCTTCTTTGTAAAATTGAGAGAAGAGGCTTGACTTTGAGTTGTGAAGATCAGCATTCAAGCCGTACCTCTAACACACACTAGCTATGTGCGAGGCGGTGAGTCAGGGGCTCAGGGCCCTACAAGAAGATCTGGACAAGATCCAGGTGAATTGCCCATCTGCATCCCTCCCCCAGCAATCCTGTGCACTGATGTACTCCCAGACACAGTGAGGGGCAGGAGGGAAATGTGAAGAGAGACAGAGGAGAGAGAGAGAAAAATAGAGACAGAGAGAGAGGGAGAGACAGAGACATACAGAGACACAGAGAGAGGGAGAACTAGAGACAGAGAGGGGGGAGAGAGAGAGGAGAGGGGGAGGAGGAGGAGGAGGAAGTGGAGGAAGAGAGAGACAGAGAGACAGAGAGACAGAGAGACAAAGAGAGAAATAGAGACAGAGAGAGAGGGAGAGACAGAGACAGGCAGAGACACAGAGAGAGGAGGAGACAGAGGAGATAGAGACAGAGAGAGGGGAGAGAGAGAGGAGAGAAAGAGAGAGGGAGAGATAGAGGGAGGGGAGAGAGAGAAAGATTGAATTCCTCTCAAAAGTGGTGATGCTCTGCACTCTGACATGGGAACAGAGCTTTCCTGGCCACCATTGGCCTGCCAGGGCACTGGGGGATGGAGAGAGGGTAGTCACTGGTAGTCACAGGTGTTTCTCATATATATATATATATATATACACACATACATATATATGTATATACATATGTGTGTGTGTGTGAGTGTGTGTGTGAGGCAATTGTAGTTGAGTGACTTGCTCAGAGTCACACAGCTAGTGAGTGTTATGTGCCTGAGGCCGGATTTGAACTCAGGACCTCCTGACTCCAGGGCTGGTGCTTGATCCACTGCGCCACCTACCTGCCCTTGTCCAATCTATATTGTTGGTGCCATTGGCATAGACCTGCACCATAAGACCAGGAAGGACGCAGAGAACCTGAGGAGACTTCATGGGACTGATACAAGGTGCAGGAAACCGAACCAGAACCAGGAAGGGCACACGCAGCCTTCCCCACTGTGCCAACAGGAAGCACTAAACAAGTGGGCAATGGCTTGAGTGGCACTGCCCTCCTACCTCTCTGCCCACTGCTGCTTGGCTCGTGCCCCCTGTGGGTGTGCAGGAGGAGGGGCATACCCAAGGCTCTGCCCTGAGACTCCCTTTCTCCTCTCTCCAACCTCATCTACTCTGGTGGCTGAACCCAGCCACCACACAGACCAGCAGCCAGGGGGCGCTGAGGACAGCTGTGACCAGCTCACCAGTAGCCATTGTTCAGTTTTCCAGCGAAAGTGTTTCTTCCTCAAGAATCACAACTGCTACAATTTATCATATTGTAGATTGCCTAGACTTAAGAAAGTATCACTGACACAGATTGAGCTTAAAAGTGTGTTACTGCATATATTACACACATGGTATACACACACATATACACACATCACACATACACACATTATACACACACATGCACACACACAAACACACACACACACACACACACACACACAGAGCCCTGTTGTTAAATATTTCGTCAGCACATCCCTGCCTCCATATTTCTGGGGGAGCTCTCCCCTAGACCAGACCCAGATTGCCGGAAGGTAGGCTCCAGTCAAATGGCCCCTGGCACTGGTCAGGTCCATAACTGAACACAGCATCCTTTCCCCAAGCCCCACTCTCCCCCTAATTCTCCAGTTTCTGTTGATGGACCCTCGATCTCAGCACTGCTCCCCCTTACCCCATGATCCCAGCTCTGTGTGACCTGGAACCCACCTCACCTCTGGGGAGCAGTTTCCTTATCAGGAAAAGGAGGGGTCCTACTAGAGACATGACTCTAAGGTTTCCTCGTTTCCTTGTCAACTCTACAAAATCACTTGTACCTGCCCCTGGTCCAAGTCACCATGCTAGTTCAGCACTCATCACCTTTCCTGACATGATTGTAATCGCATCTAATTGGTCTTCCTGCCTTCAATCTCTTCTCTTTACACTCTGCTCATCCCCTGAACAGCTTCTGCAATAATCTGCCTGAAACACAGATCTGACCTCATCGCTCCTCTGCTCTCGGCCTTCAGGGCTCCCTGTCAATGCCCGCTGCTCAGCCCGGCTATGAAGGCGCTCCCTACTGTAGACCCAGTTCTCCCTAAGCCTTGTCTCACATCCTGTGTTTCAGCCAGACTCTACTATTCTCTAAGTTCCCCTCATGGTCTCTCCTCCATCTGCAGCCCTAGCGCCTGCCCCCCTCTCCCCATGTGCTCACACTAGGTACCACTAAATGATGGTGAAGTCTAGTCTGACCCAGGCAGGGAATCTCCTTCCCAAAGTGACCTATTGTTGTCCAGGCAACCTCTGCTGAACCCTTTCCAATGATAGGGGCTCACCATCTCTCCTGTTCCATCATAGGATGGCTCTACCTCTTAGGAGGTGATGTCTCACCCCCTAGAACAGGGTCTTCCCAGCTCAGCTCCACCAGCACACTGACTCATGGCCACAATCCCCACCCTCTTTGCTGTCCTCTGCCCAGCTCTGAGTGCTCTGCAGAATGACCTGGGTGACTAATCAGATCAGGGAACCTGCACAGACCACCCCGGGTGAACACAGCACCACCTTCCTCCCAGGCCAGGCTCCTGAGCCCTTAAGCTGAACCTCCCTCCTGGCCCCTCACTGTTGGAAGAGACCCTGTAACATCAGCTAGAGTAAGTCAGAGATGGGAAGGAGTTAGAACTTGTCTATGTTCTAATACATCAGAGATGGGAGGGACCTCGGATTATAAAACAAACACTGTCAGATCTAGGAATGAGCTTAGAATGAAGAATTTCAGAATTTGGAAGAACCCCAAAACAGGGAAGGTCAGAATTGGGAGGGGCCTCAGAACAGGAGATGACAAAGCTGGGAGGGGCCTCAGAACAGGGGATGTCAGAGGTGGGAGGGAGCTCAGAACAGGGGATGTCAGAGGTGGGAGGAAGCTTAGAACAGGGGATATCAGAGGTGGGAGGGGCTTTAGAACAGAGGATGTCAGAGAGGGAAGGGGCCTGAAAACAGGAGATGTCAGAGGTGGGAGGACCCTGAGAACAGGGGATGGCAGAGGGCAGAGGGCTTCAGAACAGGATGTCAGAGGTGGGAGGGGCCTGAGAACAGGGAAGATCGGAAGGGGGAGGGGCCTGAGAATATACAAAGTCAAAGCTGGAAAGGTCCCTGGAGCTCACCTAGTGCCACACCTGCATCGCGCAAATGGGAAAACCAAAGCCTAAAATCCCTTGTGACTATGTGACTCATTTGAGGTCACCTCAGGACCATGTCTCCACTCCCCCACCTTTGCTAGGTCCTGGACTGTGGGATTCCTTCAAGTTCTGACCCAGTCTGATCCTTTCTCACAGTGATGGTGTCCCTATGGAGCAGAAGCCTCCCAAGGCCTGCCCCAGGTCCAGCCAGAATGAGTGGGGTGTGACCAGAGGGACAGGCCAGTGCCTCCTCTCCCTACTTAGCCCAACATCCTGCCCCCCAATAGGCACCCCCCCAGGTCTCCCAGGCCTCAGGCCCAGGGAGGCCTAGACCACTACATAGCTCCCAGATAAGACAAATGATGTTTTTGTCCTCACAGAGCTGCCTGGCCCAGGCTCACAATGACCCTTTCATCAGGTTGGGAGCCCTTCCCTGGGTCTCATCTGACAAGGGAGGGAGGGGGCTACCCAGGAGCCACAAAATGGTGGGCCTGGCTCGGGCGGGAAGGGATGAGTAGGAATGGGTCTAGAGGAGAGCAACCAGCAGGGAAAGGTGTCGAGCTTGTGCCGATCTGAAGAGAGGCCAAGTTTGCTCAGCCTGGAAGAAAGCAGGCCTGGGACCAAGGTGAGGAGGGAGATGTGACCACGGTCTCCACGTTTTTGACAGGCCATCCCCTAGAGGAGCGATTAGTCTTGCGCCTCTTGGCCCCAGTGGCAGAAGCAGGGGACACAGGGGCAGACTTCGGGAGGTCCAGTACCACTCGATGTGATGATCAGAGCTACCCAGCAGTGGACAGGGATGTCCTAGTGAGCTCCCAGGAACAGGAGGTGCTGTTGGCCAGGGGAGCCTGGCATTTGACTGGGACCATGAAGGGAGGGGGCCCTGCCTTCTACCCCCAGCTCTGCCTGGGAGGGAGAAGAGGAGGAAGAAGTCGATGGTCTCAGAAAGGCCTGATGTCTCTGATCCTAAGAGCACATGAGGGTGTGGTAGAATGCACTGAGCACCCCAGGTTCTGGGTTTGAATCCCAACCCTGCTTGTCATGAGCCGGGACATCTTGCGTGACACTCTTCCCCTCTCTGACCCCCAGTTTGGAGGCTGCCTGACCATCAGTCAGGAATGCTTCATAAAGGGCTCTTTCATTCAACCTGAGGCAGCAGAGTAAAAGGAGTTTGGAGTCAGGAGGGCAGGGCTTGAATGCAGGATCTCGGTGTGTGCGTGAGGACAAGTCGCCTTCCCTTTCTGAACCTGGGCTTTGCTGTCAGCTGGGAGCTAACCTCATCATGGAAAATATGAGGGTTCAAGTTCTACCTTTGGCCCACTATGGTTGTATGACCCCGGGCAAGTCACAGCTTCTCAGTGCCCCCAAGCAACTGTCAGGAAGGGTTTCTCACCCTAGTGAAATCAGGGGCCCAGAACAAAAGAACATAAAAATAAGCTAAGTTTGAAGATCACATTTAAAGCAATTAACACCTACACAATACCAGTCTTGGCACAGACTCTTCAAAATGCCCAACTGTTGAAAGAACTATAACAGTTTTGGAGAGTACTCTCCCCAAAGCATATTCAATAAACATAGGTGGCCTATGACAGCTAGAGAGAGACCCTTCCTCATCACAAAGGATGGAGAGATGTTCTAAGACCACGTGGTAAACTTGTAAAAGTAGGACTGGAACGAAGAGACATCAGTCTGAGCAGGAGGGAAGGCTTCCTTCAGGCTGTTCTAGTGCCATGTAAACTCTCTGAAGCAGTAGGAGCTGTCCCTCTTTAGTCTGTGTTCCCCCAGCACCTATCACAGTGCTGGGCATTTAACAAATGCTTCTTGACTGACCTTCATGTGTCAAATGAGACCAGCGTTTCACCTCCCATTGGAACCTATGAAATGACTCAGACCCAAGAGAAGAATTAAGAGGCCCTTCCTGGGTGACATCCACATGAACTCTACCAATTCCGTGTCAACAAAGAACAATAATGAGACCCTCAAAATTTTTTTTTAAATGGAAGGTTTTCTGATGGTGATCCAGGATGGGGTCATCACACTGGAAATTACAGAAAGCTCATCATTAGGGACAGAAACAGTGAAAACCAGGCAACCCATTGCTGCAAGTGGCAAAAACTTCTCACCTACCAAGTGTCTAACAAGACATGAGTCTTGCCCAGAATGAGCCATTCAAAACTTGCAGTCACCTTTCCTGAGTGAGTGGAGCTCCAACCCAAGCTCCAACCCAAAAAAAGGTACAAACCCCAAAATATATTTGAGAAGTCAGCCAACAGATGGAACTGGAGCAAAAGCATGACGGGGGCTGGTTACCCCAATTATGCAGCTATCACGTCAAGCCATGGAAATCTAGCAACCCTTTTCAATTGGTCACCCCAAATACAGATAATCTTCAAGCTGGACAAAATTAAAATCATTTAAAATGTGGAGACCTAACAAAAGAAACCAAAACTATGTGGGAACAAGATGAGATAAACTTGATCTCCCCAACTTGTGTGCTGCAAGAATTGTCCCAGTAAGCTCACATTCTGATTCTTTTATTCAGCTACAAGGAGTCTTTTCAGCCAGCTCAGAAATAGTAGGGGTAGCTAGGTAGCACAGTGCATTGAGTACAGGCCCTAAATTCAGGAGGACCTGAGTTCAAATCCAGCCTAAAACACATAACACTTACTAGCTGTGTGACCCTGGGCAGGTCACTTAACCCCATTGCCTAGTCAAAAAAAAAAAAAGAAAAAGAAAAGAAATAGTGCACAGAATATTAAATGCAAAAAAATAGTAGCAGATAGTGGCCCTTCCCAAAACATCACTAGATTAGGAGGAGGAAGAGGAAGAGATAGTGATGATGATGTTATGATGAGGTCATACATAACTCAAAGGTCCTAAGTGAGAAAAGAATGGACATTGGAATCATTATCATTATCATCCTCATCTACAACATTTACACCATGACTTACATTCAGTTGTAAGCTCCTTGAGGGTAAGGACTGTTTTTGGCCTCTTTCTGTAGCCTCAGCAGCTTAGCACAGTGTCTGGCACATAGTAGGTGCTTAATAAATGTTTATTGAATTGAATGAATGAGTGAACTGCACTCTGTGAGCCCTTCCTACCTTTCCCCCTTTGGATCTTCAAAACATCCCTGTGAGGGAAGCAAGATAAGGGCCATTGTCCCCATTTTCCAGAGAAGGAATGTAAGGTCCAAGAGGTTAAGTCACTTAACCCAAGTCATTGGAGAGTTCAAGGCAGGTATGAACACAATTCCCAGCCTCCTGACTCCCACCACACGCAGCAAAGCTGCCCATCTGAGAACTGAGATGGAATCCAGTTAGTCCAGGCTGAATGCTTCCAGGTCATAAAGTCACTAAGGAAGAGATGATATCATCCTAGCCCTGGAGCTGAAAGAGATCTCAGAGGCCTCTTCCTCCCCTCCCCTCATCCTACAGAAGAGGAAGCTAAGGCCCCAAAGTGACAGGATTTCATAGGATCCCAGCCCTGCAGCTGGAATTGGCCTCAGGCACCATCTTTTCCAATCCCTTCATTTTACAAAGGAGGAAACTGAGGATCCTATGGGGGAAAGGACTTGGCCAAGGTCACACAGGGAGTGTAGCTCTCCATGAACCAGAGGAACCCAACTAAACTCTCAAGACCTCCCCAATTTGGCCCCACTCTATTTAGCCAGCCTTGTCTCCCGTTATTTTCATTCACAAGTCTGATCGATGCTCCAGCCTGAAGGGCTAACTAGTCCCTTTCCCTGCCCTCCGTCTTGTCTTCCTGCTCCCTCCCATTTCTACTCATTCTTCACTGTCCAGATCAGATGCCTCTGCCAACACCCTTATTGCATTTTAAGATCTAAAAGCACTTTGCTCGTAAGCATCCAAGGAGAGAGGGAGGGACAGGGAGGCAGAAGGATGGAAGGAGAGCAGGTGTTGATTTTCAGAGAGAGACAGGTGAGTGACAACCAGGGTCATGAGGCTGTGTCATGTGCTCGAGGTATTCAGTCTCCAACTCCAGGGCTTTTCCTCTGCTGTGGTGCTGATCTCTCTATGTGTCTAGAAACCTCTGAGCCTGGCTCCCCAGGAGCACCCCTCTTTCCTGTGAGTTAACTGCCACCTTGGACCTCACTTCCATCAACCAATGAATCGACAAGCATTTACACATAGCTCCTGCTATGTGTCAAGCTCTATGCCAGGCATTTGGGTTACTAAAACGATGACTAAACAATCCCTCCATGCAGACCACACACATCCTGTCAGGGAGACAGCCCACACTCCTCTATGGGCATCAGCTTCCTCCTGTCTCAAGTGAGGGGCTTGGATTAGGTGATTTCTGCCATCCCTTCAGAGCTCAGGCATTCTGTCTCAGCCCCCTCCCAGTGTGCATGTCTGTAGGTAGGTACAAAATACATAAAAGGAGATGGAAGAGCACTGGGCACTGGGGAAATCAGGATGGCAAAACTACTCTAGAATCTTTGCCAATAAAACCCCAAATGGGGTCCCGAAAAGTCGGACCTGACTGAACAACAACAAAATTTCCTAAGTGATGATTGAGGTGGAGCCAGTGAAGAATGTCAGGGCAATGATGCCAGCTGTCAGAGCCAGGAGGGACCAAGGAGAGACCAGAGAACATAGAACGTCCATGCTGGGAGGAAGCTTAGAACAGAATCTCAAAGCTAGGACAGAGCCAAGAACATATAGCACAGAATGTCAGAACTGGGAGAGAACAAGGAGCACAGAAGGCCAGAGCACATCAACAAAGATGATCCTGGGCAGCTAGGTGGTGCAGTAGAAAGAGCACCAGCCCTGAAGTCAGGAGGACCTGAGTTCAAATCTGGCCTCAGACCAAACACTTGACACTTACTAGCTGTGTGACCCTGGGCAAGTCACTTAACCCCAATTGCCCCCCCAAAAAAACAATAAACACCCCAAAGGATCATCTAATCCAAACCCCCTCATCTCGTAGAGGAGGGAGCATGTCCATAGAGGAAGAAGGATTTGCTCAAGGTCCCCATGCTAGTAAATGGCAGAGCCAGGGCTGAAAGGCAGGTCTCCTGCCTCCCAGGACAGGGTTGTGTCCACTGGGCTTTGCCCCAAGAGAGCTCCTTGCAATCCCAGTTCCTGATGACAAATGAAGCCACGGCTTCATTTGAAGGAGATTGCCCCTGGACACTGAAGCCCATCTCAAATGCCCAGGTGTTCAATGAGTAACCACCCTGTCAGCCTGATGAGTCAGTTGGTTCCTGCGGGCAATCACAGGATCAGAGAATGGGACCTGAAATGACAGAGCTAGGAGGAGCATTATCACAAGAAAGTCAGGGCTGGGAGGGTCCTTGAAACATAAAACATAAAATGCCAGATTTGTGAATAACCTTAGAACTGGGGACTGAAAATGCTGGAGCGGGGAGGGACCTTGAAACCAGATCTCCTGTCCACAACCTGCCAAACAATCCTCCAGGTAAACCACTCTGTTCTATTCTGCTCTGAGACAGGCAGACTATTTTTCTGAGCTCAGACGACATCCATCCAAGTCATACCTGGACAGTATCCTCAACATGTGACCACCCAGCCTCCACCAAGGGGAGATAGATCCATGGAGGTCTAAATCCCCTAGTCCAAGCCCCTTTTGTAGCCTGTCTCAAAACCCTAAGATTTGATACTCAGTCACCGATTCTGGATTTCCTAACCACTAAGTACCCAAAAGAGGGAAGAAAAAGAGTCCAGAGAACAGAGAAAAAGAAAAATGAATAACAACAGAGGACTGGCCCAAGTCTCTGGACATTCAACAGTGGGTGACAGAGAAATCCAAGTAGAGAAAGTTTGAGCATA
Source organism: Vombatus ursinus (assembly GCF_900497805.2). Taxonomy (NCBI): domain Eukaryota; kingdom Metazoa; phylum Chordata; class Mammalia; order Diprotodontia; family Vombatidae; genus Vombatus; species Vombatus ursinus. The sequence goes on from NW_020950172.1 coordinate 1,160,173, forward strand.
CCAAAGGGCATCTGTATTTGGACAATCCATGTTCCTAAGGGGATCTTATAATTAATCTTAGAATCATAGAAGCTCAGGTTGGGGCTGGCATTTATCTGGAATTTTACATATATATATGGAATTTTATAATCTAAAACATGCTTTGCCTTGCTTTTCTTGATTGAATCCATCTACCCACTCATTCCTGAACCCATTCTAAAGAATCCCTAACAGGTAGTAATTCCCAATTGGGCTTGAATCCCTTCAGTGACAGGTAGCTCACTACTTCCCAAGGCTGCCTGACTCTCACCATCTCCCTCTCTTTATAACCAACCAGGATAGGTTTTCTATTGATTTCCATAGATATAAAGGTCTGCTGTGAGGCTCATATAAGCTGAGAGAGGGAAGGCACTTTCCCAATGGTAAATTCTTCATTCAGGTCAGTTTTCAGGGTGCTGGGACGCACTTAGGACAGCTCCCTAAGTGGACATCCCATCCCCCTCCCTTGGGGGCTGCCAGTTCCCAGAGGACAGGCACCATATCTCACTCATCTAAACTTTGTCACATCACTTAGCTGTCTAATAACCGACAATTTGCACTGTTAAATCTGAGCAAGGGACAAACCAGCCTTCCTGATGAAGTGCCTAGAATCAGCAACAGGGAGGGTCCAAGCCCCACCCCTGATGCTCACTGGCTTTGGAGCACTGGGTAACCCTTGTCCTCTCTCTGCGCCTCAGTTTCTGTGCTAGTAAGATGCAAAGTTTGAACTGGGAGGCCTTGAAGATCCCTTTCAACTCTGGAGTTTGTCCTACACTCTCTGATGCTGCCTGGGGGCAGGCTTCTGGGGTTGGTGGAGAGAGAGCTGGACACTGACCAGGATTGCCTCCCTGCATGGAGCCTGGAACTTCTCCAACCACACTCACCACAGGTGGACTTTGCCCAGGACTGGTGCCCACAGATGGCCAGCAGGAGGCAGAGAGAAGCATCCCGAGGGATAGCATGCCCTGATTTCTGTTTGATCCATCCCATCTCACTGTGTGACCTGGCCAAGAGCCTGAGTTTTCCCAAATGCTGAATTAGCGGACTAGATTTACGTGGCTCTACCATCCCTCCCAGCTTTGATATTTTAAGTTAAAAAATCACATCCCCTGACTCAGCCTCAGTTTCCCCACCTGGACAACAAGAGAAGAACTGTTCTAACCACATAAAGTTCCTTCAACATGGGAACCCTGGCCCTGGAGCCAGGAGACTCCACAGAATTGGCTCCACTTCTGCCTCTGAAATCTCCTCCCTTTGGGACCCTGGGCAAGTGCCCTCCCTCCATGGATAGTAAGGGCCTTGGTGCTTGGGTAAGGATACTCTGGCCAAATGGACCATCCAGGAAGGCAACAGGCTAGTAGCCTGCTAGGAAAGAGGCCTGGCTTGGGGCATGGTGAGGACCTTGCCCTCAGGCCTGGACAGCCTGCTCTTTTATGTGCCATGTTCTTCTGGTTTGCTGTGTCGGGGGTGGGGGCGGCAAGGAGGAGGCAGGGTGGGAACTGAAAATCTACATATGTTGATGATGGGCTGGCGATCCTGGTGCGGGGAATCAGAGGATGTCTGAGTGGGAAAAGACCTTCAACCATCAAATATCAGAGCTGGGAGGGCCCTTGGAACAGAGAATGCAGAAAGGTAAGAGCTAGGGGATCCCTAGAAGTCATCTATTCTAACTTGCTCATTTTATCAGTGGGGAAACTGGCAGCCAGAGTACAAATCTCCTAAGGCTCGATGGAGAGACAGAGTCAGGGTGTCCTAGCCACCTTGGGCACCTCTCCAAGCAAGGCTGGAAGCTGGAAGGAGCAGTCTGGGGTTGGACAGTCCCAGCTCTGGCTGGGGGGGCAGGGGGAGATTGGCCTTTAGAAGCCTTAATTCCAAGGGCCTGTAGTGCTGAGAAATACTCAAGAAGACCCTGGGATGAATTGATTTCCTGTTTGGAGGAGGGAAAAGGCTGTGGTGCTGGGGGTGGGGAAAGAGACTCCCACCCTGGAGCTTGAGTGGGAATCAAACCTGGACCTCCATAATCTCGGAGATAGGCCCTCTAGTTTTCAAAGGAGGAAGCCACTTGTTCTGAATATCAGAAACTGAATTTGAATCCAGACCTTTGGGACTCCAAGGACAGTGCTCTCTCCACAGGATTGTGCTTCAGTCAAAAGGACTTTCAGCCTCTGGACAGAGTTCTGGTTTTACCACTGCCTGGCTGACCTTGAGCAGCGATTTTCCATTCCTGAGCCTCAGTTTCCTCATCTATCTATAAGACGAGAGAACTGGCCTAGACCCACTTCTGAAGTCCCTGCCAACTCTGCTGGCCTGGGAGTCTATCCATGATGTCAGGGCTCAATGAGCTACCAGCCTCCCTGGTCCCAGGGCTGCTCCTGGCCCTCTGCCCCACCCCCTCATCCCCCAAGTCCCCAGCTGTCACCTCCTCAGTGGCCCGGCCCTGCCCCCACCCAGAGCTGCCAGGGCCCTGGACTTCTGCCTCTGCCACTGGGCCTTGGGGCTGGAGCACCGATTTCGGACCTTATAATTATGTCACACAGCAAGGGAAACCACAGCCTCCCAGCATCTGGTGTGCGGTTGAAAACTTTTGTTTCAAGATTTGTGACTATTTATAGAAGGAAAACTTGGTAGGATAGTAATTTCCTAGGGGTTGGAGGGGAAAATGGTCTCTGCTTATAGTGGGGGAGGGGGAGCTATTAGGCTTACAGCCCATTGCCCTCCTCCTCCTCGGGCAGAGGGTTGGTACCAACCCCCTCCCTCAGGCTCCCGTGCAAGACCACGGAGTCTGAAGCCCAGAGAGACCCCAGGAGAGGAACAGAAGGAGGGAAAGCTGAGACCCCAGAGAGACCCTGAGAGTGAAGAGGCAGTGACCCAGAGACAACCAGAGATCCAGAAAGGGTCCGAGAAAAGAGAGATGGAGACCGAAAAGCAGGGCTGTGCCAATGACCTAGAAAGAGTAAGAGCCCCAGGGAGACAGAATCGGCACAAAGTCGACTTTGTGGAGGCTCCAGAGTGCAGATCTCCGAGAGCTAGATCAGCCCGGGGAGACAAAGTCAGGAGACTGAAGCAAGCAGCCGCCGGGTGGGCTCTGCTTGCTCGGGGCTTAATCAGGGCTGTGCCACTAAGTCTCCCCTCCCCTTCCCCTTAGTCATGCCCTTCTTATTCCCATCCCGGCCAACTAAGGTGCCATCAATCAAACGTCTTGGAAAGCCCGAGCCAGCCACGTGCGTTTCATTACCGAGTCCTCGGCGGAGGGAGGCGCTGCGGCCCCGGGCCGCGTGCAGACCCTCCGCCCTAAGCCGGCCCGCCCCTGACCCGACAGGGTCGGCGGGGAGCTGGGCTACTTGGCTGGTTGACGGGACAGAAGTCCCCTCCTTGGCTCCTCCAGACCACAGGTGACGCTGCCTCCTCTAGGTGGGGAAGGGGGTGGTCTCTGCTCTGCCAGGAGAACCCCGTCTCTCCATTACTGAGCTCTGCCTTGCTATTTCTGCCCAGCTAGCTCTCCACCCCCCAAGTCTAGAGAGTTCACAGCGGGAAGGGACCTTAAATAGCTGCTGATTCTCCTCGGCTCACCTGCGCTCCTGGGCAGGGCTGCGCTTCCGACTGGTCCTTGCCTCCCTGACCCCGCACCCGAAGCAGTAGAGGGCAGGGTGGGGATGGAGTCAGCGCTCAGCTCCCATCCTGGGAAAAGGAGGACGGGAAAGGACCTCCTAGCCGCCGCCCCCACCCCACACACACCCACGCTGCCCTTTTCGGAGGCAAGACCTGCACACTACTGAGCCCCCCATTCTCGGGCTGCCTCGGCTTCTCTCCGTTTGCTCAGCCCAGAGGGGAATCTCTGAAGGAAGAAGCTGCTTGGGAGGGAGCGGAGAGCGAGGAGGAGGTGTATTGGTGGGTCTTTTTGACCCAAAGCTCCTTACCCCACCCCAAAGACCTCCACCTACAGACCTTGGAGAACCTGAGCGCTGCGCCCCGGGCCAGGAGAACCTGGGAAAGGCATAGGTGCCAGCCATCGGTGGGAGCTCCTGCTAAATCATGGGACCCCCGGGGAAGGGGAGGGGAAAGGGTAGGTGGGTGCTGGAGATGCAAAGGCCGAGACTTACAGGTAGCTGCCGCTGGTAAGAGTCAGGAAGATCTGCGGGTAGTAGATAGAGAAGAGAGCGCCGTGCGGGCAGGCGGGGAGCATGGCGGGCTCAGGCGGCCGGCGCCCCGGCTCCCCGGTTCCTGGGCTGCCCAAATCCCAGGCTCTCCCGCTCCCCGGCTCAGGGCAGAACTCCCGGCCCGCGGCGTGCGGGGGGCGGGGCGGGGCAGCAGCGGCTTCAGTAGCCCTGGGGGCTGCCCCGGGCCAGGCATGCGGGGCCCGGCCAGGCCCCAAAGAACAATCACTGTCCCGGAGCGCCCTTGGGACCAACCCCCCCCCCAAGGGGCTGAGGGGGAGGGACAGCTACTGGGCCTGGCCGCTGCTCCCCCAGGGACCAGGACAGGGACGGGGACCAGGATGGGGATAGCCCTGCGCCCGTGGCGCTTGGGCGCGGGGAGGCGGAGCGCCTGGGCTGCAGGGGCAGTCCCTGACACGCTGCTGCTTCTGCCGCCGCCGCTGCAGTCAGGCCCGATGCGGGCTCGGAGCAAGACGGACTCCCTTGCTCACTCCCTCCCACCGCGCCAGAGAAGGACTGGACGCTGTCCCCGCTGCCAAGTGCACCGGCCTATGTGCTTGTGCTCGGGCGCTTGTTTGTCTCTGTCTGCGCGTGCGAGTGTGACAAGCAGGACCTCTCCCTCCTCCTCCCTGCCTCCCCCGTCTCTGTTGTCTCTCTCTCTCTCTCCATCTCTCTCTTTCACGGTCTCGTGCCCTATCCTTTTCTTCTCTGTCTCTATGTCCGTCTTTTTCTGCCCTTTCTGTGTCTGTATCTCTGTCGAGATCTCTCCCCGCCCGCCCTCCGTTCGCAGCTTTTCCAGGTTTAAAGTGAGCTGCCTTTAGCCTCGAGGGGTGGGGCCAACCCTCCAAGTCTGTCCCCCCTCTCAAGGAGGGCGACAATGGAGACAGTAGGATGGAGTCACGCTCACACCCCTTCTGCACACACCCCGAGATCCCGGGGTGGGGGGCCCAGGTCCCAGCCCCATCTTGGGGGGGGGAGCCTTGGTCAAAAGGAGATGGGGACGGGAGGGGTGGAGGTAGTTGTGGCTTTCTGCTTGTGTGTATGTGTGTGTGTGTGTGTGTGTGTGTGTGTGTGAGAGAGAGAGAGAGAGACAGAGAGACAGAGACAGAGAGAGACAGAGAGATAGAGAGAAGTGAGAAGAAGTGGGTCATTCCTGGGAGACCATGCACGAGAATCCCAGGGTCCGTAACGAGGATGTCTGGTGGCTGAGGCTGGCGGGCTGGTGGGCTTTCTGGCCCCTAGCTGCAATCCCCCTTCCCCCTCCCCCCCATGTGTCCCACAAGAAGAGGCCCAGCAAAGTGACCTGCCATGTCTGAGAGGTTCCAGTCTGTGACTGGCAGGCCATCTGAGGCCCGGGGGAGGTCTGGGCTCTGGGACTTTTCTTTTATCCCTGCCCAGAGCCAGGTCAGGCCAGACTGGAAGCCTGCCCCTATCACAAATCCCTTGCCCTAATGGGGCTCCCCAAAGCTTTTTTTTTTTTTTGCCTTCCTTTCTCTGGCTCCTCACTGAAGCTTATGCCAGAAGAAGACATTGGTTGTCACACGTAGCCCCTCACCCATAAAATGACTGTGAAATTAAGGCCCAGACAGGAAAGGGGTCCCTG
>NW_020950172.1:1170947-1178981 GCF_900497805.2 Vombatus ursinus
AAAAATTAAAACCAATAGGAGGAACCATCAGAAAGAGGAAACAAAACTCAACAGAAGAGGAAAAAAATAGCAATTCAACTTCCATAGTTCTTTCTTTGGATGTGGATAGCATTTTCCATCATGAGCCTCTGGAGATGTCTTAGATCCCTGTATTGCCAGGAAGGGTTAAGTCTATCAACATTAGTCATCACACAACGTGGCTGTTGTTGTGTACAACGTCCTCCTGGTTCTGCTCACTTCACTCAGCATCAGACCATACAAGTCTTTCCAGGGTTTTCTGAAGTCAGCCTGGAACGCACAGACAGTGTGTATCTGATCTCAGCCCCTATCCCCACCCCCTACCCAGGAGAGTGCCTCACCCCCTCGGCTTCGCTCACCCAGGCTCTGCTATCCTCTTCTCTCCCTCTCTCGCCCTCTGGGCTTTTCTCCCCGTCTCTTCTTCTGCTCTGCCCTCTCTTCCTTCCCTCCCCCTGCTTCTCTTTTTCTCCGTATCTCTCTTTCCTTTGGTCTCTCTCCTTCCCTCCGGGTCTTGAGACCTCCGTGCGTGGGCCTCTCTCTGTGTCTCCCTCTCTGCACCCCCTCCCCCTCCAACAACGAGGCCTCCGCGAGGCCGAATCTGGCGAAAAGGATCTCGCAGCCGTTCAACAGGTAAGGACTCGGCTAGGCTCAGGAATGTGGAAATACGACTCAGCGGCGTAGCCTAGTGCAACGAGCAATATTAATCAGGACGCCCGCCGGGGAAGGGAGAGGTGGAGAGAGGCACACAGACTCCGAGCCTGAGCCCAGCACCGGGAGAGATCCGCAGGGACAAAGCAAGGCACCCAGGGCCCAGGGAGGCCATCCCGGGGCCCAGAGAGGCCATCCCGGGGACCAGAGAGGCCATCCCGGGGCCCAGAGAGGCCATCCCGGGGACCAGAGAGGCCAACCCGGGGACCAGGGAGGCCATCCCGGGGACCAGAGAGGCCATCCCGGGGCCCAGGGAGGCCATCCCGGGGACCAGAGAGGCCATTCCAGAGACCAGAGGCGGAGATCCAGTGGGAGGGGTCGGCGAGCGCGCGGGGGATCCAGGCGTCCCGGCTGAGGGGACCCCGCCTGAGGAGGTGGCCCGCGCTCCTCTCATCCCCAAGCCAGACCGACGAGTTGTCAAGGTAATTTCAACACGTCTGAATGATGGATAGAGACGGGGATGGTGTCTAGGCCTGCAGCACCTTATACACAATCATAATCACAGTCACACGGCCCCGTGTAACAAGCACAACTCCTCCTCCCTACCCCCTTTGGGAGTACTCTTCTCTTGATCGATCTGTGGGTAGGTCTCTCCGGGTCTAGGGCTCGGATTCTGCCTCTCACTCCCCGACGAAAGCGCCCTCAGTTCCCCGGGCGACCCCAGACCCGGCTGCGGCCGCCGCCGCGGTGGAAAGACTCTGGTTCCCAGTTGGATCAGAAAGAGAGGATCTGACACCGCCGCCCTCTACCTAGTCCTAAACAGGCAGACTCAGCGGAGCGAACCCACCCTGGCAGTCCCCCGGCAGCAATCAGCCGGCCTGGACCAGCTCCCGAATGCGGGGCTGCCCCTGGCTCGGTCCAGGAGTGCCTTTTCTTCCTTCTCGCGATTCGCCCAGGGTGAGGGACACCTAATTCTGCTGGTAGGGAAATGGACCGGAGAGCCCGGCCAGACGCAGAGTGTGTGGTGTGGGGGATGCGGCGGGTACTGTCTCTAAGGCGGCGCGTTCCATCCTGGGGCCCGCGTTCCATCCCTGGGCCCGTGTTCTATCCCGCTGTCGGCGCGTTCCATCCCAGGCCGGCGCGTTCTATCCCCTAGCTCGCGCGCTCTCTTTGGCCACCAGCGAGCGTTTTCTCTCGGGATGGGACCCCATCCCCAGAGCGTTCCACAAGGGAATCTCCCGAGCCCTCCCGCCATCGCCTGCTCGCTCGGCCCCCGGCCCAGATCACTCACCCCAGCTTCACGTAGAGGACGCCAAAGCAGAGAAACACGTAGAAAATCCACTTGCGAAAGTTTCTGTGCATGATCCAGGAAGATAGAATGAGCCATAAACAGCTGGGGCGGGGGAGGGAGGCCGGGCTGGGGCGGGGGCTGGGGGGGGGAGCGCCCCGAGGTGCGGAGCGGGGCTCGGGCTTGGGCTAGGCAGCGGCGGCCCGGAGCCCCGCGCTCGGAAACAGGACAGCAACAGAGGCGGCGACGGGGACCGGCACAGGCGGGCGCTGGGCGCGCCCTACCACCATGGTGAGCCTGCCCGCGGCATCCTGAGCCTAGCCCGCCCCGGCTACCGAGCAGTCAACTGTCCCGGGGGCGGGGCGGGGGGGGGGGGGTGAGGGGGGGGGGGGGGGGGGGGGGGGCGCGAGAACCGGCGCCGGGCCCCCGGGGAAGCGCCTGGGGCTGGGGGTGGGGAGAGGGACAGGAATGGGGACTGGGATGGGGACAGGCACTCGGACAGACACCGGCACCGGTCGCAGCGCGCTGCTCAGGACCGCGGCTGCGGCTGCTCAGCGCCCTGGAGTCCCGGCCCCAGATTCTCTCCCTCCCATGTGCCTTTACTTGTCTGCCGGCCCGCCCGCCCGCCTTCCTGCTGCCCAAGGGGAGAGCAAGCGAGCGAGCTAGAGAAGGAGGGAGGGAATGAGGGAGGGAGCGCACTCTCTTTGGGGAGGAGCTGCCTGCCAAGGTCTGCGGCCGCAGGTAGAAGCAGGCTCTCTATCTCTCCCTGTCTCCGTCTATCTCTGTGTATGTCTCTCACTCCCTCCTCTCTCCCCTCTCCGTTTCTTCCTTTTCTTCCCTAGTCTCCAAGATTCAACGTCCTACACAATTCTCTCTCGGGTCTTCTGCTTGCCCCTGTGGCTGTGTGTGTCCCCGTCCTCGGCCTCTGATGATGAGGGGCGCAGGATTGGGGCAGAGAGAGGAAAGGAGGCAGATCTGGATGGGAAAATCGGGTGTGAGGGAATGGGGGGAGCAGGAAGGAGGCGAGTGGAGGTAGAAGAGGGAGGGAAGGAAGGGGGAGGGAGGGGGAGGACACCTGCGGAAGGGGCCCCACCTCCTTGGAGGCTGGAGGGGAGCCCAGGGCGGGCGGCCGGGCAGGCGGGCTGGGGGGTAGAAGGGGGGGTGGAGGGAGGACTTGGCAGCTGGAGAGGTTTCTCTGCTCGCTGGCTCCCGGGGGAAGGAGGATCCCCCTCCCCCCTCCCCCCCGCGTGCCCAGCCTCCTTCCCTCCCTCTCTCCCTTCCATCCCCACCCTCCCATCTCCCTCCTTATCAGGCCCAGCTCAGAACCACACCAACCAGTGAGAGAGGGTGACGGCCTCTGCCGGCCAGCTCCACAGCTCTCCCTGGTCCCCCTGCCCAGGATTTAGCTGCGGGAGTCTCTTTTCTGCTCCCCCAAGTGGAACTTCGTCCACACCAGCAGGCCCAGCTGTCTTTGAGCTCCCCTGCTAGGGGACCACATCTTCATGGGGCTGAGGTGGGGAGGGAATCGCTATTAGAGTAGTAGTGGTAGTAGCATTTATCAGGAATGTAGCAGCAGTAGGTGGTGGTGGTGGTGGTGGTGTTGGTGCCCATTTTACAAATGAGAAAACCGAGGCCCACTGAAGGTAGCGACATGCCCAAGGTTCTTAGGCTAGTAAGGATCAGAGCTAGACTAGAGCGGGGTTTTCTGGATCTCCGTGCGGGGTTATTTACATCTCCTTCGGGGATGTATTCTTAACCTGGCTATTCCACAGCCCAGGAAGTCGAGCCTCAGTTTAAATAATGATAACAATTACAAGGAGCATTTCTATGTCGTATTCAAGTTAGTAACACGTTTCACGCGTTGTCTCATCTGAGCCCCACAGCAAGGCTGAGATGTCAGTATGAAGGTAACGTTGTCTCCATTTTATTGAGGAGGAAACTAAGTCACACAGAGAGGCACACCGTCCATGTGGTCACACAGCTGCTACCATCTGAGGCAGGACTCCTTCATTCACCCATTCATTCATTCATTGAGCATTTATTAATTCCTACTGGGTGCTGAGCACACGGCTAGGGACTAGGGACAAACCGAAAAAAGGAAACTGGTCCTTTCTTCTGCGAACCTTCATCCTCATTTGGACTCGAGTTGCCTTACGCCAAGCTCAGCAAAGATCCCCTGGGCATTGGTGCAAGTGGGCCCTGCAGCTGAAGAGTGGCTTGCCTGGGGTACAGGGAATCCAGCTGAGCAGATTTATAGTTCAAGGTTCCTTCCATATTGCAATGGATGCTTCCGTCTCCTGGGGGGGGGCCCCCCTGCCCCCGCCCCCCCTCCCCCCCCCCCCCCCCCCCCCAAAAAAACCTGAGAGATTAGGAGAACGGGAAAGCAGGCACTGAAGCACTCTCTCCAGCCCCACCCCCAACCCCAAAGTGCCCTGGGCTCACAGAGGGGGGCCAATAAAGACAAATGGGGTATAGGGGAATGCAATAGGGTTGAACTGAACTCAGTTGAATGAGGCGGCTGCTTTGGATGGGACTGAATTGAAGCGAACTCACCACAACTGAATTGATTTGAAAAGCCCTTTGTCTTTGGGGAGGGACGGGGCTCAGAACCCCCGTAGAGAGGTTTCATCCTCAGCTGGGAAAGAGAGAGAGAGAGAGAGAGAGAGAGAAAGGAGAGAGGAGGAGAGAGAGAGTGAGAGTGTGAGAGAGAGAGAGAGAGAGAGAGAGAGAGAGAGAGTTGTCTGTTTCTGAGTCGATGTGTGTGTATGTCTGTGAGTGTGTGTGTGCCCAACAAGGGGGAAGAGTCTTCTCCCCCAGGATCCAGCTGACTGAGCCCTTTTTCCCTGACAATCCTCTCTGCACCTCCACCCTCCCCAACTACTCTCTCTTTAGGTTTGAGAACTGGAACTGGAAGAAGCTCTGGCCCCACAAAGGAATCCCTCTCCCCCTCCCAGGGCCCACGCCCACCCCCAGCCAGCTCTAGGCTGGAGCCGCCTGATCCCTCCCTAATCCCCTTAAATCCTCTGAGCCTTCCTCACCACCCCTCTTCCTCCCCGACCCCAAAGAATCACAGTGGGACATACCTGGAAAGGACTTCAGGTCACAAAACAGAGCCTGGCAGGTCCTTAGAGGGGAGATCGATTATTTCAGCAGAAAAAGACCTAAGAAAAGGCTATATCAGAGCTGGGAAAAGGCGGTGGTGGGGGGGGCTTAGATCCCAACTGAGAGAGGTCTTAGAACAGAGAGCATAGAATGTTGGAGGGGGGGAACCTTAGAACAGAGAATGGTGGAGGGGGAGAGGTTCCCGAGCCATCCCCCTTCCCCTTTTACACACCACAGTTATAAGGAGAGGCATTTGGAATAAGAGAGCCAGAGCTGATAGCACGTCTCTGCCACAGCCTGCCTTAGGGAGTCTAGGTCCTGTGGATCTCAGTTTCCTCCTCTGTCATTTGAAGGGGCGGACTGACTGAGCTCTGAGGCCCCTTCTAGTTCTAGCTGTGTTCCTGGGGGCTCCAGAGAACGCCTGGGGTCTCTCCGAAGTCCCACGGTGATAGATGATACCCAACCTCTCCTCTGGGAAGGACGCCAGGGCCCTAGAGCCCCTCACCATCTTCCCCCACCCCATCCCCGCCCCCTGACCCCACTACCCCCTCAGCCAGACCCATGCCCGGCTCCCTGGACGGGGCTGCGGGCACGGGCTGCTGGTCTCAGAGAAGAGGCCCGTCTGTGCCGCGGTCGGATTCCTAGGGATTCCTCCATTGGGGATTGCTCTACTGTCCACGCGTGAGGCAGCGGCTCCCGAGAGGAGAAGAGCGGCGTTCCTCGCAGGGAGCAGATGTTGTCCCCCACCCACCCCAGATGTGGCCCGCTCGAGCACCTGGCTGCGCAGGCCAACACCTCCCCCTGCAGGGCCGAGAGGGACGTGACAAGGCTGGTCCAGTGCGAAGAAGCTGAAAAGCCTGGAGAGTTGCAGCTGGCTGGCTGCGTCAGGCCCGTCCCCTCTTTTTACAGCGGAGGAAACTGAGGCCTATAGTGGGGATAAAACTTGCCCTAGGTCACCCGGTGCGGGAATGGCTGAGCCGGGACAGGAAGCCAGGCCTCCCGAGTTTGACTCCCAATCTAGGGCTCCCTCCATCCCAGGACACTCCTGTGGAGCTAACTCTCTTTTTACATAAAGGCTGTCTCTAGAGGCGAAGGCACCCAGAGAAGCAGGATGAGGCAGGGGATCTAGCTCCCTGATGGGACGCCAGCTCCAGACCTAAGGATTCAGAGTTAGCGATGCCTCTTCTCCACTCCCAGCCAGAAGCCCGGGGCAGCAACTTCGGGAACCCTCCTGCAGTCCTTTCCTGGGCTGCTGTCTCCGGGGCTGGGGGAGAGAGGGGTGAGCGATGGCTGCTCAGAAAGGCAGGGGCTCTTTCCTCCCTTCTTATCCCTCCCCTTCCTTGTGCTCCTCCACTCACATCTCTTCAATGGAATGATCCACCCGCAAGCATTATGATCTAAGTCCTCAGGGCCGGCCAGCCTTCCAGAGGGATGAACTTCCTTGGCCATGAGCACACATTGCCTCGGTGCAATTGTACTTTAAATTTAGGCCCAAGCTCACTCAAACACTCTGCGTGTATTGGTGGGACGATGTGCCCCAGGATGGGAGCCGGTAACATAACTAAGACACCTGGCTAAGACATTTGGGTAAGTGCTTTTGCTAAAGAACTAACTGGCTCTGCCTGCTGGTTGTTAGGTGGGCCTGGAGCCACTCACAGGCCTACCTGCCTTCCAGGACCAGGAAAGCGACAACAGTCACTCACCTTTCTGGGGACCCTACTTGTCGGGCCCATTTGGAGAGTGATGGGGGGGTGAGAGAGAGAAGAGGGGGAGGAAGAGGGAGAGGAACAGGAGAGTGAGAGAGATGTAGACCTATGTATGTATATATACATAAACCTAATCCTAACCTTAACCCTTCCTAACCTCCCTAAATACATGTATACCTATATACGTATGCACACACACACACACACACTGAGTCATATGCCTTTCCCCTTCTTTCTTCTTCCTTCTCCCCTCCTCTTTCCTCATCTCCTCCCTTTGCCCACCCCACCTCAGAACTTTCCAGGTCCTTATCTCTCCTCCTCTTCCTTTCCCTTCTCTCTCTCTTCCTCTTCTAATCCAGTCAGTTGGATTCAACAAGCATTTCTCCAGCCTGTGAAAAGTGCTGTGCCCAGGACTTAAGAGGACAAAAACAAAAACTAAAGTCGATTCACCCCCACCTCACTAAGAATTTCACATTCCACTGTGTAAGGGGGTTGGTGAGAAACAGGAAGGACAGAGAAATAGAAAATGAAGCTTAAATATATAGAAAGGCTTTGAAGGGGAAGTATGAGCCTCCTTCTTCACTTTGATACCTTCTGTCTTCCACACTCCACTCACCTCTTTCTTTTTCCCCTCCTTTCATTCTTTCACAGCTTTCCTTTTCTTATTTTTTACCCCTCCTCACTCCTCCCTCTTCACTCTCCTCTCCTTTATTTTTCATTCTGCCTTCCCTCTCCCATGTGCTCCTCCCTCTTGTTGCCCTCCTATTCCTAACAACAGCTCTAGTGTAATGGAAAGATCCCTGGTCTGGAGACCAGAGAACCTGGGAACCAGCCCAAGTTCTACTGAGTGACCTAACTCAGCTTCTGCCCTCTCTGGGCCCTAGTTTACCTTCTCTGTACAATGGGGGAGTTGAACAAGGTGCTCTCGAAGACCCTTCCAGCCCTGAAATTCTGTGTTTAAGGGCCCCTCCCACCTCTGGACCTCAGTTTCCTCTTATGTAAAATTGGAGGCAAAGGAGAGCCAGGGGAGAGAGTCTAGAAAGCACCTAGGAGGCTGGCTGTGGGTGCCTGAGACCACTGGAAGTGCGCTGCTGCCCTCTACTGGTATTTAGGCACTATTCGCTGGTGATTGGATACAGAGCTGGAAGCTGGGGTTGGTCCAAGACTGTGATTGTACAGAGAGATTATTAGAGGCTGACCCAAGGTCACAAAGCCACGGTAAGGGGTGTGTGTGTGTGTGTGTGTGTGTGTGTGTGTGTGTGTGTGTGTGTG
>NW_020950172.1:1178991-1182426 GCF_900497805.2 Vombatus ursinus
GTGTGTGTGTGTGTGTGTGTGTGTGTGTGTGTGTGTGTGTGTGTGTGTTTTATTCATGAAAATGATGCGTGCCCGCATGGGGCATACATGAGGCCACAAACTGACAGTCTGCTCTTCTTGGAGAGAAGGGATACTGGGCTAGAATTATATCTATGCACTTTACCCCCGAAATATTTTTTAAATTAATTAATTAATTAATTTTTAGTTTTCAGCATTCACTTCCATAAGATTTTGAGTTCTAAATTTTCTCGCCCTCTCTTCTCTCTCCCCTCTCTAAGATAGCGTGCAATCTGATATAGGTTCTACATATACATTCATATTAAACATATTTTCACATTAGTCATGTTGTAAAGAAGAATTAGAACCACTGGGAGGAACCACAAGAAAGAAGAAACAAAAAAGAGAGAGAGAGCAAATAATATGCTTCAATCTACATTCAAATTCCATAGGTTTTTTTTTTTTTAATGTAGACAGCATTTTTCATCATGAGTCTTTTCAAATTGTCTTAGATCCTTGCATTGCTGAGAAAAGCTAAGCCTAACAAAGTTGGTCATCACACAACATTGCTGTTACTGTGTACAGTGTTTTCCTGGTTCTGCTCATTTTGCTCTGCATCAGTTCATGTAAGTCTTCTAGGCTTTTCTTATGGCACAATAGTATTCCATTACATTCATATACCACAACTTGTTCAGCCATTCCCCAAGTGATGGGCATCCCCTAAATATTTTTTAGTCTGGGGAAAAGAATTGTTAGGTTCAAGCTGGGCTCCTGATGGCTATGACTTATAAGAGTGCTCCAAGCTATACATCCAAGGCTGGACCTTCTTTTCACCAAATGAACATGTGCAGCAAATATCAGATAAACCCATTTATCCAATGCGGTAGCAAACAGACAGCGGACAAGGTGCACAGAGGAGACGTTCCAGGCAATACACTGAGTCTATACGCCCCCTGATGTGTCAAGATGTCTCCTCTCAGCTGAGAGAGGGTCCCAGACCTCATCTGAGAGGCAATTCCCCAAAGCCCCAGTGCAGCACGCTGGAGAAGGGCTGTTGGGCTTCTCCCCAGTCTTTCTTTTCTGTCAGAAAACTAAGCAGTGCCTGTAACCCAGAAGCCAGAATCTCTCTTCTCTCAAGCTCCCTCCAACTCCGCCCTTTAGTCAGGTGGAGAACACGGAATGATCAATCTCCACCATTGAGGAGAGGCTCGTGCAAATGCAAGTTACACTAATAAGTCAGGATTTGAACCCAGGTCTTCACAACTCAGAATCAAATGCTCTGTCCTCTGTGCTATATAACAATGTATAATAACTAGTATTTCTTTATGCAGGGTGTTCCAAAAGTCTCATTGCAATTTTAAGCTCTTAAAACCTAAAACTGCACAGAAATGTTTGGGATACCCTTTGCAAAGTGCCAAACATCCGCTGTCCCATTTGATCCTCAAGAGTCTCCTAATTTCCCATTTTGCAGATGAGAAAACTGAGGCAGACCGTGGCATGCTGGGGTCACACAGATAGTAACCAACTTAGGTAGGATTTGGTATCAGGTCTTCTTGACTCCAAGATCAAAACAATATTCAGCACAGCACCTTACTCACCTCTCTATTATATTTATGCAATTCTGCTCATGTCTAATCCAATACAGATATGGATGGTTCGTGAGAAGCTGAAGTATGGCACAATGAAAAGTCCAAGGGACACAAGTTAATCAGGGGACCTGAGTTCAAATCTCCACTCTGCCATTTGTATGTATGACCTTAGGGAAGTCATTTGCCTCCCTAGGCCTAATGCCCCTTCAAGCTCTATGCCTATTAGCCTATCATGTGCCTTCCCGGCCTCAGTCTACCCTTCCAGGTCACAGCCCTTTCCAGCCTTGCAGGGACACGTTCAGAGGCTATTATACTTTTTAAAAAGGCAGTGAGAACACAAAAATACCCCTGGTGGTGTCTCCCCTGACAGGTTGGTCCTCAGCTAAGGGAGAGGAAGACCCTGGAAGAGAAGAAGTGAGTGAGAGACAGAGTCAACAAGCATTTATGAAGTGCTACTTTGTGCCAGGCACTGAGCCAAATGCTGGGCATACAAACAAAAGCAAAAAGACGGTGCCTGCCATCAAGGATCTTCCAATCTTCTGTGGGAAGACAACACAGAAAAAGGATGTGAAAAGTGCAAGGGAGGAGAGGGCCAGGTTACCCGCATAGGAACATTGTGGCAAAGTCCAAAGAAGGAAGGACTGGTCTGGGCCCATCCTCAAAAAAAAGTACCAGGGGCAGCTTCATGGCGTAGTGGATAGAGCACCAGCCCTGAATTCAGGAGGACCTGAGTTCAAATCTGGCTTCAGCCACATAATACTAGCTATGTGACCCTGGGCAATTCACTTAACCCCATTGCCTAGCAAAAAAAGTAAAATAAAATTAAAAGTACCAGGGAGAGCTCCCCAATGGGAGAAAGAGACCCCTGCGCAGAAGACCAAGGGAGAGGAGTGCAGAAAAGGAAGGCTGCTGCAGAACCTGACCAGGGCCAGAGACTGAAGCACAAATGGCTGGGCTGGGCCCATCCTCAAAATGACTGACCAAGGCTAAACGTGAGGGATGGCTAGGCTTGTTCGTAAGTTGCTTGGGTGGGTCTTTCCCCTATACCACTATCCCCAGCTCCATAACTCAATGAGAAAACACCTGGGCTAGTGGCCAATCCAAAATGACACTCGTTCCCCCCTCTCCACTCCTACTTTCCCTATCCAATGAGGGGGCACCACCATTCTGAAGTCTGCCAGACTGACAACCTAGGAGGCATCCTGGGCTCCTCTCTGCTTCTCAGCCCTGTCCCTTCCAAGCTGGTGCCAAGGCCTTGTAACATCTCTCAAACATGCCCCCACCCTGGAGCAGACCCTCATCGCCTCACACCTGGACTATTGCCATAGCTTCTGGGGGCTCTGCCTGCCTCAGGCCAGCCTTCATCCAGCCCCCAAAGGGATCTTCTTCAAGCTAAGGTCAGACGATGTCACCCCTTTCTCAACAAGCTCCCGTGGCTCCGTATCACCTCCAGAATAAAACATAATATTCTCTTTCAACATTCAATGCCTTTCATAACCTAGCCCCCTACCACCTTCCCAGTCTTCTTATATCTTACTATCCCCCAAAGTGAGCGCACGCGCACATACACACACACACACACACACACACACACACACACACACACACACACACTGTTCCTCATACAAGACTCCAGGCATTCTCTCTGACTGTTGCCCAGGCCTGGGAGGCCCTCCTAGCTCTGCCATCCCCTGTTCTCAGGCCTCTCCCAGCTCTGACATTCCCTGTCCTAGGATCATTTCCAGACCTGACATCCCCTGTTCTAAGCTCCCTCCCAGCTCTGACACGCCCTGTCCTTGGGCCTCCAGCTCTGATATTCCCTGTTCACAGGCCCCTTCCAGCCCTGACA
>NW_020950172.1:1182436-1218426 GCF_900497805.2 Vombatus ursinus
CTCCAGCTCTGATATTCCCTGTTCACAGGCCCCTTCCAGCCCTGACATCCTCTGTTCTTGGGCCCCTCCAGCTCTGACATTCCCTGTTTTAAGTTAACTAGAACTGATATTCCATGTGCTCAGGGCCCTCCTAGTTCTGACATTCCTTGTTCTAAATCATCAGCCTCTGCCTGCCTCTGACATTTCACGTTCTAAGTTATTTCGCCCTTGTGAAGTTGTGTCCTTTCTCACTTAATTTTCCTTATGCCCCAAAAGGAAGGTGTGCAGCCTCTAGCAGGGCCTGAGAGTTGCGGAGCCTGAGCTCTCCGGATCTGTCCCCTCCCTGCCAGGGGGCCATCTCAGGCCTGAGTCTTCATGCTGCCAGACCTCAGGCTCTGTTGCTTTGACCCCAAACCCGCCCCAGGGCCAGCTGTGTGGGGTGAGGCTGTCAGAACCCAGCGTCCTGGGCCAGGGTCTCCTTCACCCCACCTGCGCATGCTCTGAGCGGAACGGAGATTGAATTTTAAGCAGAATGGCTTTGAATGAGTTTCATGGAGATATGTTGTCATTTCTGGATAATCCTGCCCCACTCTAGAACTGAATGTTCTCTAGTAATAACATTTAAGGAAAAACAGCTGCTGATGGTGCAGATGGCCACTAGGGGGCGCCGTAGTGCACAGAGCACAGGGCCCAGAGTCAGGAAGACTCATCTTCTTGAGTTCAAATCCAGCCTCAGACACTTCCTAGCTGTGTGACCCTGGGCAAGTCACTTTACCCTGTTGCCTCAGTTTCCTCATCTGTAAAAATGAGCTGGAGAAGGAAATGGCAAACCACTCCAGTGTCTTTGCCAAGAAAATCCCAGATGGGGTCCCAGAGAGTCAGACAGGACTGAAAGGACTTAATAATAACAGAGCAGGCAACGTTCTTCCTGCATAGTCTCCCACTCATTTGCCAAGCAGAGGGGTAGGCAGCAGTTCTTCACCTGTCCTGCATCATAGGCCCCCTTGGCAGCCCGATGAAGACAATGGTTCCCTCTCAGAACTATTTTTGTAAGTGCACAAAATGTAATACATGGGACTTCCAAAGAAACTAATCATATTGAAATACAAGTCTCAAAATACATTCAAAAAACAGAAACTTACTGGCCCTCAGGCCAAGAGAGTTGGTCTACTTTTGGGATTTTGTTTTCTGCTTCTCCAACAAGTCTTTGTCCCCCGTGAGAGGGCAGGCACTCAGGAATAATCACCATAATAAAATAACATTCATATTTGTTTGCCTTTGTCAGCTCTTTACAATTAACAAACCACTTTCTGGTCCTCCCGACCACACTGTGAAGTGTGGGAATCTTATCATCATTTTATAGAGGAAGGAACAAAGGCCAAGGGGCACCGTCACTCGCCCAAGGCCACTCAGGAAGTTGACAGCACCTGGATTGCCTGACTTTGTCCAGTTCTTTCCGCTGAGCCTCAGTTCCTCCAGTGACCCCATAATGGCTCCTGCTCCATTTGAAACACAATGGGCTGGTCCAGAGAATCACTGGATGCTTTAAAACCATTATTTTTTTAAAAGCCTGGTTTCTTCCAGAGCTATATTTCAAGAAATCATAAAGAAAACTGCACAGGACAAAAAGTCCCAGCATGTAGGGGATTAAAAGTCCCAGAATGTGGGGAGGGGGGAAACTAGCTTCCAAACCCCAAAATATCTTACCAAATACAAGCAACCAAAAATTTTATTTCCCATGACAGAATACCCACATGCAAGAATATGGTGCCCCAAGTGGAGGAATTCCCTCCGTGCAGTGAGGAGCTGCGACTGGGTGTGCCCGCAAAGCCTCCACCCCATCCCATCCTCCGCCAGTTGTCCTGCCTGCCTTCCTGCCACTGGACTCCGATGGCTGGAGGACAGTGAGGCTGATGACTTTGCCAGGCTCTGCCTCACAATTCATGAGCAAGTCAAGACATCACGAGGGCTATGTTATCAGAACCACCAACAGCGACAATGCCTCCTGCTCATGGCTGAGTCTGTCCTAATGGGTTCTAGAATTTTATCAGAAACTATCAATGATGCACATGTGGAAGGATCTACCTTCTCCCCTTTTCTTCTCTTTGGCCCGGCTTTTGTGGGTCTCCAGTTCATGGCATCTCTGATGTTCCTCCATAATTCCTCAGCCACCACAGCCCTTCTGAGTGGCCCAGAATGCTTCACAGGTTATAGATTTAGAGCTGGAAGGGCCTTCAGAGACCCTGTGTTCCACCTCCATCCTTATTTTTCAGATGGAGAGACTAAGGCCTTGTGAGGTCAGTGATTGGACCAAGATCCCACAGATGGCAAATAGCAGAACCAGAATTAGAAGCCATGTCCTCTGACTCCCCATCTAGTGCTGTACCTTGATGCCCACCTAGTGACTTGTTCTTACTAAGATCAGCTAAGTTTTCATCTCCTCACTTACCTTGGGTTCTAATTCACTAGTAACAATTTTTCCTCTAGCCTTTTGAATCCCCAAATCCCTCTTTTTGGTAAAGAAAATTGAAGCAGAGCCAGAGTTGAGTAGTTTTGCCCCATGTTCTTACCGTCCATGTTAGAGTCTTGGCCCCTCTTCCGTGTTCTTGGGGACCCCAACTTCACTTTAAACCAGCCCTCCCTTTCCTGTCCTGAGCCTTCGTCAGGGTGGCCTCGTGACTGCCTGTGTGACACTGGGCAGGTCATTGCCCTTAATTCTCTGCTCTTAGTTTGATCCTTGGACCCAATGAGGGGGTTGGAGTAAGTGGCTTTCCAGCGCTGAAGCCAAGACGCCAAGACTCGGGTTCAGCTTATCCTGAGCTTTGGACCTTCTAGGTCATGGGAGGGACTCCAGGGGGCAGCCAGTCCAATCCCTTGCTTTTACAGATGAGGGAACTGAGGCCCAGAGGGGGTGAATGACTTCCCCAAAGTCATTGTGGTAGTAATAAGTAATCCTGCACCCCGCTTTTTGAAATGGGTCTGGAAGAGGCCCCTATGCCCCCACCCCCTAGCCACACACCACTCCTCTAGACCACTCCTCCTTTTCTTCCTCCTCCTCCTCCTCCTCCACTTCATTGTTTTCCTTCATGAAACCTTCAGAATTCCATTCCCGGAAGCTTCCCTTCTGCCCTGAGCCCATGGGATACTATCTGTTGAAATCTGTTCTCCCTTCAGCTGGGAGGGGAGATGGCAGACAACGCTGGATTTTCCTGTCTTTGTGGGTTACAAATTCTGAGTTGAAGTGGCAGCTTCACCCAGCCCCCGCTGCCCCATCACTTTTCCTATAGATGGATGGGCTTGGGGCTTCTCTGGTGAATTTTTAACCACCCGCTTGCTGAGAAAAAATCTACCCCAAGACACGTTTCCGTTGACTTGTGCGTCATTCACATTTTCTCCATCACTTTCTTAAGTCTAGACAATGAATAAAAGATAAAGCAAGGGCTGATTTGTAGCGTGTGCAGATTTCCATGCCCAACACTATCCACTGTACCGTCCTGCCAGCCTGCCCTTCTTTAAAAGTCACACTCTGGGAATGTGTGTGGCCCAATAAATGGGAAGGCAGTGTAGTCCAGTGGAAAGAGCCCTGGTTGAAGAGTCAGCCAGCCTGACTCTACCTGGGCAACATTAAGGATGGGATGAGGTGGGAAGGATGGACATAGATATTTATTAATCACCTACTGTGTGCCAGACACTGTTAAGCCCTTTACAAGTAGTATCTCATTTGACCCTCACAATAACCCTTTAAGGTAGGTGTGATAATTATCTCCATTTCACAGTTGGGGAAACTGAGGCAGACAGAGTGAAGTGACTTGCTCAGTGTCACCCAGACCCTTAACCTCCTAGATCTTCCATTTCCTTATCTGAAAGATGAGGGCATTAGACTAGACAGCGTCTGCAGGACCTCCCAGCACTAAATCTATGACCTATGCCTTGGGAGTTCAGAGGTCTAGGGTCAGACTCATTTCTGCCATTGATTTGCTATGTGAAACCTTGGGCAAATTGAGGCTCCTCTTGGAATCTCTGTTTCTTAGTCTGTAAAATGGGGGCACTGGACTAGAAAGTCTTGAAGGCTCTTTTCCACTTCCAAATTCTATTACTCTGTGACTGTGGCATAGTGGAAAGAATAGCATACTCTGTCCAAGGACCTGAGTTCCAATCCTGGCCCTGCCTAGTCATCTGTGTGACTCTAGATGAATCCTGCTCTTCTCTGGGTCTCCATTTTCTCCTCCATACAATGAGGGAGTTCGATCGAATGGCCTCTAGGTATAAAAATCCATAAAATGGGCACCCTACAATGCCCCTTTTCAGTAAGAGCCAGCCTTCCTAACCATTCTCAAATGAGCCACAAGATGGCAGCCATATTTCAGGAAAGAAAGTCCCGGCATGCTAGACTTGAAAATAGGGAGAGTTTGCAGCTAGAAGGGCCTTGAGACCACCTTGTCTATGTGGCAAGTTCCTTTTCACCTCTGGAGAGCATAGGATGGTCACTCCAGAGTTAGAAGGGACCTGAGAAGTCAACAAGTCAGAAACTGAGGCTCAGAATTGTGTCTTGCCCAAGTTCCAACAGCTAATGAGTATATGAAGTAACATAATTCGCACCCAGGTCTTCCTGACATGGAGCCCAGCATTCCATGTATTATACCAGGCTGAGTTTTGTCAGTTTCTGCTTGAACCCTGCCTTAGGAAATTCTCGTCCTGGGAGAGTCATAGAGGTGAGATGAAACATTGGTGTTGAATACTCAGAGCTGACCGGGATGGCCACTGAGCTTGGATTCTTTGGGGACAGGTCCTGAATTACTGTGGGAAAGTAGAGGTGACCAGCTGGACACAGAGGCCAGGTCTCCAGTGTCTTCAGCATATAGATTCCAATAGAACAGAAGCCTTCCGAGAGCAGGGACCAAGGCACTTCGGGCTTCCTATCCCCAGCATATAACACAATGCCTTGAGCATAGTAGGACTGGAATCTTTGTTCAACTGAATTTTATCAGAGAGAGCATGTATTTCCTGCAGGACTATTGGTAGCAGCCGTTGCCTTCCCAGCCCTGAGCCTTCCTGCCCAGCCTTCCTAATTGTATTAACAAGGAGACTCCAGCTTTTAATGATGTGGTGGTGACAGCAGCTTTTCTTAAGCTTAGGCTTAACATTCTGGAAACTGTACCATGAATAAAGTTACAATACATGCTGCATAGCACTCCCCACTCTGGGTTCCATCTTTCAGACTAACAGTTTAGGTTGGAGGCTGGGCAGGCAGCAAACAATTATTAAGCACTTTCTGTGTGTTGAGCACTGTACTTAGTGCTTTACAAATATTCTCATTTGATCCTCACAACGGCTCTAGGACAGAGGTGCTATTATTTCTGCCCATTTTACAGTTGAGGAAACTAAGGCAGATAGAGGTTAAGTGACTTGCCCAGGATTACACAGCTAGGAAGTATGTGAGGCTGGATTTGAACTCCAGGCCCAGTGTTCTACCCATAATGTCACCTAATTGTCTTCTCCCACCCTAACTCTGAGAGCTTATGACTTCTAAGATCATTGACTACAAGCCCCCATCTGGTATGCTCCCCCATTTCAATCAACCAGTAGACCTATTAGCTTCTAGAAAAGGGAGTCTTTACTGAGAAAGTATAACAGAGATCATAGTTACAAATTCCCCATCCCAGGTGGGGCCACACTCACCCCTGGCACCCCTAAGGTCCCTGGGGAAAGTGGGCTGAACCCTAAGTATAAGAGGAGCAAGACACATACAGGAAGGATACATCTGGCCACAGAGCGTCTCCCAACTCCCTTCCCTGGAAACCTTTTTGTCCTTTTAGGAGTCATCGGAGGGTTCCTCTCAGATATGACTCTCTGAGCTCAGTGGACTTAGTGGAGCCCACAGTAAGCTATTCTCTCTGTCATGAGGGGTCAGGATCCTGAAGCTGCTACATTCTCTGTCTTTAGAACTCAGTCACCAGCAGCAGCTCTGATGGATCTTCCTGCCCACCTCACACTTACCTGGGCACTCACAGCTCAGGGTTCTAATTTCTCTAAAGTAAGGAATGAATAAACACACAGAAGACCAGCGCTCATGGACATTTAGAGTCCAAATTGGGGATAGGACGCCTGGCTTTCCCCACCTGGCAACCCCGGTGGCTCCCCCCACCCCAAAGCTCCCAGAGAAGGAGGAATCTCATCTACTCAAATCCTCTGAATGTGCACTCAGCTCTAGTCCAGCACCAATCCTTCCCACTCCAAAGCCAATTAGAAGGCTTTTTATCACCTCCACAGCCATCGACATGATGGCTGCAGCCAGGCTCCAAAGTGCTACATGTAGGATTGGCAGCAAACATAGAAACTCTGCCCCTGCTCTGCGTAACTCACTAGGAAGGACAAATCTGAGCATGCTCAAAGGCTGGGGCCCTCATTGGCCAGTCCCCCATCGCCACCCCACTGCACTGACAAAATTGAAAAACAGGCTTATTGTTCTATCGGCTCATTGTTGAGTTGTTTTTAAATGTTTATAATGAGATTTTTAAATGGAATGTTAAAAGCAGGTTATTTATCCTGCTGTATTTGTAGTTTTCAAGGATTTGAAACAAAAACTGGACCCAGAAAATACGAGTGGGGAGTGTATGTGTATGAATGTGTGTGTGGTGTTTGTGTGCATTTATGAGCACGTATATGTGTGTGTGAATGTGTGGAGTATGAGTGTATATGTGGCTGTGTATATGTGTGTGTGATTGTGAGTGTATTTGAGTGTGTGTGGGTGTGTGGGAGAGAGACAGACAGTGACAGAGTGAAGCAAAAACAGAAGCAGAGACAACACAAAGGCGGGTGACCCCTTGCATTAGAGAAGAGAATCAACTGTGTAAGAGAGAAAGAGCCCCAGTTATCTGGGGTCGCGATGCAGAGAGGCTTAGGTTCAAAGAACCTTGCTGAGTAACTCAAAAGGCATTGTGCCCTGGGGAGAACAGTAAGAAGACACCATAAGGAGGAACGACATCGGTGACCTACAGGACTGGAGACTCGAGTTACCTTTGCCATATGTGTTTCTGACATAAGGTCCTCATTTCCAGTGTACTCTAACTTTGTGCTTACTCTTTCCACTAATGGAAATGCTTTGCATATATTTGGGAGAATGTGCTCCCCAGGTTCTGTACCAAATGTTTTGCAATTACTGTCCTTCCTGTATCAGCTCAGAAAATGTCTCTGCTGTAGTCTTGTAGTGTCTACTGGCAGACCACTAAAGGCAAGTGCACTTGTGGGGACTCATGAGCTATCATTTTAGGATTGGAGACCCACAGAATGTCTTTGAAACTGGGAGTAACGGCCCTCTGGTTGATCTAACCCATACGTGTGCATGTGAGTGCAAGTTGGGGGAAGGATGGTACTACACTGTTAAATCCTTTGTTAAATGGATGAAATGATACATTTTCTTTCCAGTTTAAAAAGTATTTTCATATTGTTACTTTCTAGGTGGTGCAATAGATAAGAGTGCTGGGCCTGGAGTCAGGAAAATCCGAGTTCAAATCCAGCCAGACACTTACTAGCTGTGTGACCTTAGACTTAGCTTCTGTCAAACTCAGTTTCCCCATCTGTAAAATGGAGATAATAATATCAGGGTTATTGTGAGAATCAAATGAGATGATATCTGGAAAGCACTTAGCCTAGTGCCTGGCACACAGTAAGAGCTTAATGACTGCTTGTTTCCTGCCTTCCTTCCCTTCCTCCCTACCTCCTTCTTTCCTTGCTTGCTTGCTTCCTTCCCTCCTCTTATCCTTACAATAGCCCTGGGAGGGAGGATGACCATCATAGATATGGAGCCAGAAGACCTCTCAGGTCCCACCTGAGTCAGCCCTTACATATTACAGATGAGGAATCTGAAACCCAGAGGGAGCAGTGACCTACCCTAGGTCACCCAAAGCTACTGGTAGAGGTGGAGTTTGAACCTAGGTTCTCTGGCTCCAGATCTAGAGATCTTTTTGCTACACCAAGGCCGTTCTTCCATTTTACAGATGAGAAAACCGAGGTCCGAAAGAGCCCAAAGTCACAACAGGGCATGGCGGAGGTTTAAATTCTTAAATTCGGATCTCCTCTGTTATCTTGGACAATGGCCCTGAGGGCAGTTAGCTTTCCTGGTGACCCCAGGACAGCTTATCTTCCAAATCCTGCTCCTGTGATGGCCTATGGCTTAGTCATTTGCTCTGTGCTTCAGTTTCCTCCACTGTCCCTTCCAGTCCAAAGCCCTCTGTTGGTATGAATGGCCTCCCAGGGGCAGAGGTGCTGCTGGACCTCCCTCTGTTCAGGGGAAGTGGCCCTAGGAGGATGAAGGAGAGCCATCTGGGAAAGCCCCAAACATCTGGGAGCTTGGAAGTGTCCTGGGAGACCCGGGGGGATTACAAGATGGCACCAGCCCCTCTCCAACCTCCCCACCTTCCCAAAGAGGAGCTCACAGCAGCTCAGGCCAAGCCAGGGTCCTGCCAGAGGAGGGGCTGCATTAAAGTACCTACTATGTGCCTGGCTTTTTACAGCTATTACCTCATTTGAGCTTCACAACAACCCTAGAAGGGAGGTGCTGTTATTATCCTTATGTGACAGTTGAGGAAACTGAGGTAAACAGGGTAAAGTGACTTAACCAGGGTCACACAGCTAGGAAGTGTCTGAAGCTGGATTTGATCTCAGGTCCTCCTGACTGCAGGCCCAACACTTCACGGGTCAGCTTTGCTCCGTGTGCAGCTGGCGCTTGCCCAGTTATATATTGGCAGTCCCCCAACCCCACCCCATTGGACTGTGTGTGAGCTCCTTGAAACAGAGGCTGCTTCTGTTTTTCTGGTCTCCCTAGGGACCAGCACAGAGTCCAGTACGTGGTAGGTGCTTAATAAACGCCTGCTGATACATTGATTGACTGGCCCCCAAAGGAGGGTGACGGAGACAGCGGGGGCACTGGAGACCAGGCCCTCCTAGGATGAAGCAAAGGAACCAGGGACATCTGGCCTGGACAGGAGAAGGATCGGGGCCCATCCTGCGAGGTGGGGATTGGTCTGCTTGGCCCCAAAGGGCGGCACCCAAAGCCAGGTGTCACTCTCCCACATGGGGCCCTACCCCAGACGTCCGAAGTGGAACAGGCTTAGTCCTAGTCAGAGCTGGAAAGGTCTTTCACACATAGGTCAGGCTTGAAAGAGACCTCAGACTTAGAACCCAGAATGCTGGCACTGGGCGAGGCCTTAGAAGGCTGATTGGCAGCCACAGATCTTTGAGCCCAGAGCCTCCATTTTTCTGAGCAGGAAGCTCTGGCCCAGAGAGCAGAGCTGGCTTGTGCTGGTCTAGAACCCAGGCCTCTTGGCTCCCAGTCTGGACCACGCTTCTGAATACTGTCTCCCCTCCAGGTCCCTGACAAGGCTGCAGCGGCCTCCATCACCTGGGGACGGCTCACGATGGAGACAGCCTCTGGAGGGAATACCTAGGGCCTCCTGGGGCTGGGCCTCTCCTTTCCAGCAATGCTGGTAATGCTCTACCCCTGGCAGCAGCACAGACCAGCACCCACCTTGGGGTGGGGCAATGTCCTCAGGCAAAGCTCACTGGCCGGGAAGGGGGCAGGGTGCAATAGCTCCCATTTCTACTCAGTGGTCTAGGGGAGGCCAGTTCACAGCTGTGTGGTTGTCCTTGGACCGGTATAAATGGCTCCTTGACAGAGTCTTTGGGGGTAACCTTCCCTCTCTGACCAGCCTGACACGACCCCCTAGAGTGAGGCTATGAGGCCGAGCCTGTCCCAGGACAAGAACTCCCTCCGTGAATGCCCCGCCCCCGTGGCCAGTCAGCCTCTGCTCAGGCTGCTCTACGTCGCCCATTCCTTGTAAGGGTAGCTCAGGGGTGCGGTCCAAAGCGGCTGCCCTGGGGCCAGGCAGAACCAGGCTGGTTCCTCTTCCCCAGGAGAGCTCTCCAGGTGTGTGAAGATGGGCTTGGCACCTCCACGCTCCCCACGCTCTGCCTTCTAAGGCCCTTCCCTGTCCACTTTCGAGCCTAGGACCCTAAATCTCCCAGAGAGACGGTCCCTCCAAGGCTCTCTGGTCCACGTGCGCTCAGGGACTTCTCCAGACTCCCTGAGAAGGCTGTCTAGCTGTGTCCTTTCCTATTCATTGCTCACTAACAGGACAGCCCAAGAACAGCAGGTTGGGGCCCCTCCTTTCTGTGCTTGGGGTGTTCCCAGAATGTCACGAGGACCCTCGTTCCTCAGGCTGCCCCCTGCCGGGTCCCCAGGCTCCCCACTGGGCCCCACTTAATTCTCCCACCAAGTTCCCAGAGCCTTCCCTAAACAAAGGGCACCTTCCTTCTCTTTGATCTCGGAGCAAAGCTCTGTTGGGCAGGGCCTGGGAGATGGACGTCTGTCCCTGACCTAGTCCTGAGACGACAGCAGTGTACCCACACACTTCAGGCAGAATCTTGGAATCTCTGGGCTGGAAAGGGTCACAAGCTGGGTTGACCTCCTGCACTTTCCCAGACTCTCACACATGTCTCCTACAACCTGCCCAGGCTAAGAGCCTGAAGAGACCCAAGGAATCATGTGGCCCAGCCCCCCATTTTACAGAGCGGAAAACTGAGGCAAAGTGACTCCAGCATCTGGAGCAGCAAAGCTGGCATTCGCACCCCACCCCTTAGACCCAGAGCCTTTCTTTAGCCCTGGGTGGCTTTCCAAGGATCAATGTTGTCGGCAGGCCTGACCCTCACAGGTTTGCTGACCGTGAGGACCGAGGTCTTTGGCAGTTTGTAGAAATGTAGGCACTAAGAAGGATGCTAAAGTAGTACGTGTAATGAACAGCAACGGATGAACATTAAAGAAAGGGACCTTCTAACTCTAAGTCAGAGACAGGCTGGAGAGAGAGATCTCCCTGGTGAGCAGGGGGAATGGTTTCAAGGACAGAGCAGAAGCTGAGAGCTGGTTGGCGGGTCTGCATTGCTTAGAAGCTTGCCCGAGGAAGGCGGCGACTCTCTCTGAGGAGAAGAGCAGCAGACGGTTAAGATGCAGAAGGATGGATTTCTTTTCTTTCGGAGAACAGCTGAGGGGCTTCTCTGATCTGGTGCCAGGGTATGGAAGGGTCCACCACATGTCTGAAGGAACTGCAGCTGGAGATGAGCTTGGCAGTAAGGGAAGATGGCAGTTCTGATGGGGAAGAGGTGCCCCAGCACCTAGGAGGGAGGGCACCCTGGAACCACGAGACACCCCACGGGAGCTGTTGTTGAGGAAGGGCTAGCGGGAGCCACATCCTGACAGCACCAGCAAGGAGAGAGCAGCAGCTGGCAGGTGGCAGGAGCTGTCCCTGAGCATGGATTTCCTACAGATGCATGCTTCCTAGGCATAACTACTCTTCCTGCTGAGGGACAGAGACAGAGAAAGGGTGTGTATAGAAGCTAACGGGGCTGCTGGTCATACTCTCCTATTTCATTAAATACCTCTGCTTTGAATGACCTTACCAGCTGTGTGACCCTGGGTGAGTCCCTTTCCCTTCCCGGACCTCAGTGAAGTGAAGGGATTGGACTCTGGCCTCTGAGAGCCTCTGAACTGGGAACCAAAGCAAGGATGTGGTTTGTTAGTCTATGGACCCACAGAACAGTTTGACCCTGGGGTGGCCCTTCTGGGAGTCCCCCGTGTGAGAGAGGGTCATCCAGAACTGCAGCACCATGCAGTAGAAAGCTGCGGAAGACCCGGGTCAAGTCTAAGCCCCGCTGTTGGCCGCAAGGTCATCTTGGACTAGTCATTTCCTCCCCTAGAAGAACGTGGTAGGGTTCTATTTGCCAAATGAAGCCAGAGCCTTCCCCAGCTGCCTCCCCTCAGCATTCTCCCCCTGTCCCTTGGCCCCAGAGCACCCAGGTGCCTGTGGTTCTCCTTCCTATGGGCTCCCCAGCCTAGCCCACCCCACGCTGCTCCCCCAGGACATCACTCATCACAACCACTCTCACAGCCCTGCCCAGGAGACCAGCATCAAGGCAGGGAACCCCCAACCCCCTTCTGACCACATCCTCCCAGGCCTGGGTCAGGGCCACTTTCTGTTACAAAAGCTTTGTTTCTTTACCAAAGAAAACCCCTGGCCTGAGGCCCAGCCTAGGAGTGTCCTTCCTCCAATCCCATTGCGAAAACAGCTCAAGGACAAGTTGGGAGGTGCCCTCCCCCCCAGGAAGCTGCCTTTCCCTGGTTCTGGTCCATATCTACCTGGGGGGAGGGGGTGTCCATGAGTCCACCAGTCTAGTCCTCCGATGCAAGTCACTGCCAGACAGACGCTGTTGTGACTGAACCAGCCACGCGGAGCCAGGTCTGAACAGGCCAGCCAGCGCCTCTGATCAGCTGATGCTAAGCAAGAACCATTTCCACCGGGCGCCGAGGGCACGTGGCCAGCCTCTCTGGCCCAGCGACTTGGTTCTACCTGCAGCTTAGGACAGAGACCTGCGGCAAGGTCCTGAGAGGGAGCTTTGGGGGCCGGCCTGTTTGCTCCCTTCCTACCCTTGAGCAGATGAAGACCTTGTCCCTACTCAAATCCCATCCAAGCCTTTCCCAACTCCCCATGCCAGGGCCCCCCTGGTCCATTATTTTCATTTAGACTATCTGTCCATAGCCTGTTCGTCTTGTTCTCTCTTATTTGTATGCCCATCACTCAGCACAGTGCTAGGCACATAGTAGGTGCTTAATAAATGTTTGTTGAATTGTGGTCTCTTCTACTAGACTGGGAGTTCCTTGAGAGCAGGGTCTATCTTTTGCTTTTTTTGTACCCCCAGGGATACACAGTAGGTGCTTAATGAATGTTTGTTGATTCACTGACTGACTGAAAATCTCTTGACTCGGGAACAGGGGAGAGAATGGACAGTTTTGAGGCTCTGCAAGGGGCTCAGTGGAAAATCGGCCTATTCTCCTCCCCAGGGTTGGGGGGGCCATTGGGGAATCCAGGAAAAGGACGGTCAGGGACTGAGAGTTTCCACTTGGCCCCAAGGTCCAAACTTGAGCCCACCCCACCCTCCATGCTCTATGCACAGGGTGGGGGGGGGCTTTGTACCAATTATTCTGACTCCACCCTTGGAGGAAATATCCTGGATTAATTAAAGGCTAATTGGCTGGCTGACTAAGTGATATCTACTGGTGATTACTGGGGAAGCAGATCAGTGGGGGCTGGGGAGCATTGCAAAACCACCTCCCACCCTCAGCAGATGGCAGGGCTGGGAGGGGCCTGAGGACAGGGGATGACAGGGCTGGGAGGGGCCTGAGAACAGGGGATGGCAGGGCTGGGAGGGGCCTCAGGACAGGGGATGTCAGAGCTTGGAAGGGTCTCAGAACAAGGAAAAACTAGAATACAGAGGGGAAATGCAGCTGTCTCGTTGGAGGCCCCAGCCTATGGTTCCACTGGGGTTTGGGTGAGGAGCTCTAGGGCATGTGCTCTAACAATCCCTGCCCTCAAAAAGGGCACTAGCCAGGTGCCTTGGAGTATGTGCCTTCCTCTTCCTGGTCCTGAGGCAGGTAGTGGGGATCGTTAAGGTTCCTTCCACCGGGCAGTCTGTCTCTTTTAAGATCCAAGACAACTCCTAGCCCTGACAGCCCCTGTTCTCAGGCCCCTCCCAGCCCTGATATTGTTTTATGCTCCAAGGTAAAGCCCAGATCTAAGGTCACACAGAGTACATAATGCAAAGCATATTGGCCTTCAGAGCAAGGAGAGAGCTGAGTTCAAATCCTGCCACTGACTTTCAGTTTTTGTGGAACCTCAGGCAGGTGAGGGGCTCCCTCCTGCCTATGTTGGATCAGATGCCCCTGTGGACCCTCCCCGCTCTGAGATTCTGGGAAGCTTTGCCTGGACATCATATTCGAGTGCAGGGCCGAAAGGTAGAGGAGAAAGGAGGAACACCATGGACTGGAAGGGTCAGAGGGAGAGACCTGGGGGCTCTTCCTGAGGCAGGGCAGGGCGGCCCAGGCCGGCATATAATGGAGCTTAGAACTGCCCACTCCCCATCCCAAGAACAAGACGTTCCTGGGACCCCGTCTGGATCAGTATTTCACGAAACCAAATGAAAACAAGGCTCATTCCGCTAAAATTCCCATTAGAAAGGACTTTATTGAAAAACCGCCCAAGCCCTGGCCTGGCTGCCCAGGCCCCAGAGTGACCAGCCTTGAACAAGGGCTCGGGGGCTGGGGGAGGAGGAAGCTCAGTCTAGTGCCTGGGTGGGCACCATGCCATCCCTTCCAAGGGTCAGGGAGCCTTGAGCAGCTGTGAAGGCCCTGTGGGCAGCAGTGGGTGGGCTGGGCGGCCATGAGAGCCCAATGGGCAGCTGTGAGGGCCCGGTGGGTAGCAGTGGGTGGGCCCGGCGGCCGTGAGAGCCTGGTGGGCAGCTGTGGGTGGGCCGGGCTGAGGCAGCCCCTCAGGGAAGGCAGTAGGTTGTATAGTTATCTTCTGATTGGGGCAAAATCACTACCCTGAAACCACACAACCTACTACCTCACCCCGCAAAGGCGCCGAGCAAAGACGGTCGGAGGCAGTGGCCATGCAGGCTTCCTTCCAGGCTCGAGAAGCTGGTCCTGGGCCTGAGGGAAAGGGCTCCCCAGTCCCTGATTGGCCCCAGAAAGCTGAGGTCCTCTCCTAGCCTCCAGGTCCATTTCCCCTATCGCCACCTCCTGAAGCCCCCTGCCTTGCAAGGCCCAGCTCTGAGGCCAGCAAAGTCCACATCCGTCCACCTAGACCGCCCATTCCCTTTGCATACCCCTAGGACTGGGAAAAGTGGAGAAAGTGGCTGGCTCTGACTCACTCAACCTGTGACCTTGGGTGAGTCCTTGCCCCCCCACCTGTGCCCCAGTGTCCTCTGTCAAAGAAAGTCTGGTCAGAAAGCCTCTAAATTCCTTCTCACTCAAAGTCAGGGGCTCAGAACCTCCCAGTTCCTAGGGTCCTAGACCCCTTGGGCAGCCCACAGATTCCTTCTCTGAGTCATCCAAGAAAATCCAGAAAATTATCAAGGAAGCCAATGATACAGAGTCACCCCCCAAGCCCTCTTCTAAGCTCCCAGGGCCTTCCCCAAAGGAGCCATGCCATCCCTGCCTGCTGTGAGGAGCCCTTCCTGAGTCACAACCACCTCAGTGAATTTCTATGTGCTGCAATAGGCTCCTATCCATCCCCTCAGTGAGAGAGAATGAAAATTCCATCATGGAATGTCAATGCTGGAAAGGGGACCTAAGGGGTCATGGAGGCCAACTGTCTCATTTTATAGAAAAGGAAACTGAGGCACACAGCTAGTAAGCACAATTCTCTGTTCTGGGTCTCAGCTCCCAGGCCAGTGCTTTTGTCACCATGATAGGCTACACAGTGACACAGACACACCCCAGAGCTCAGCCATGATGACCTGCCCAAAACTGAGGGAAGAAAATTGTTTGACTCATTGGCATTCATAGACACCTTTCCAAATCATTCTGCATGGATAGGTCAGCCTTTGGAATAGTGTGATTCTGGGGAACTGGGAAGGTAGGCCAATGTTCCTCCAGAAATACCCACCCTCCATGGGTTCTCTCCAGGCCTTAACCTTCATTCCTTTGGCCTAAGGGTCTGAACGCTAACCAAACTCAGTTGCCCAGGGTCAGGGCAATGGGGTAGGTATTGGTCACCCTACATATCTGTGCCAACAAACACCATGGCTCCTTATAGAGCGTGTTTCTGGACTGTTGGGATTATAAATGAGAAGAAAACTGTCAAGTGCGTTGTCTGCCCCTGGAGGGGAGTCTGGGAGACCTGGAGACCACTGCCACTTCCACAAAGCATCCCCAGTGACCTTGCATGAGCCTTTCCCCTCGCAGGGCCTATACAATGTGAGAGGGTGGCCTGGAGCACAAGGTCTCTAAGCCCCCTCCCCCAGCCCTGATATTCACAGAGATAAAGCCAGACAGGATAACACTCGAGTAGCCTTGGGCCAGCCTGCTGACCTCGCTCCCAGCTGTCTGCTATTGCTGGCCCCATACCTCTGACCCTCTCTCTCTCCATCCCCCAAGCAAAGTCAGCCCCATGCAGTGAGGTGACTTCCCCCTCCCCCTTGGCCCCTTGGCCCCTTGGTGCAGCCAGACGAGGTCCTTGGGGTTCTCTCCAGCGGCGATGTCACAGCCACTTCGGGAAAGACAGTAGACTGTATAGTTATCTCACAGACAGAGGGAGCGACCCCCAAACTATACAACCTACTACCTCACCCCAAAGGGCAGTCATTCTCCAATGGGATGCTGACCGGCTATCCATCCTGGGTGCTGGAGAGCCTAGAAGGAGAGAGAAAGCTGGAGAGCTGGTGAGCCGTGGGGATTGTGTCCACTGCCTGTCCTTTCCCCCACTGCCTCCAGAGGCTACTCTAGATGTGGGGTGAGGGCACGCAGGATGGGGGTAGAACCCTGGCTTCCTTTCAAAGCATCATTTAAATTGAAACCCACCTAGTCCTTTCCTGAGCCCATCCACCATCTACCAGTGCATCCCTCACCAACAACACTGTACCTTGTAAAATACTTTGTATTCTATCTATCCATCTATCCATCCATCCATCTATCTATCCATCCATCCATCCATCCATCCATCCATCTATCCATCCATCCATCTATCCATCCATCCATCCATCCATCTATCTATCCATCTATCTATCCATCTATCTATCCATCTATCTATCCATCTATCTATCTATCTATCTATCTATCTATCTATGTATCTATTTATCTATATCTATCTATCTTATGGTCTACCTTAGTAGGATGAAAGCCTCCTGAGGTCAGAAACAGTTTTATATTTGTCTTTTATCTCCAGGGCTGAGTGAGGACAAGGTCTGGTCCATGGAAGGCATTTCCTAGATGTTTGCTGACTGACTGACTGACTTCCTGGGCCACCGAGGATCTGGAGCATGCTCTGGGGCAGGTGCCCTGGACAGTGAAGGGCCGTAAGAGCCGGTCATAGGAGCATCATGTTTAGCCCAGAGAAGACCAAGGGTAACAGCATGAAATTGTCTTAAAATTTCCAAAGGGCTGCTCTGTGGACAGAGGACCAGACAATCTATGTGCTTCCCCCCGCAGGACAGAGCCAGGAGTAATGGCCGATGCCTGGTAGCTGCAGAGAGGAATGACGCCTTCCTAGGGCTGGGAACTGCCTTGGGAGGGGCTGGGCTCCCGGTCCTCGGAGCTCTCCTAGAAGGGGGGGGCTGGAGGACTTCTGGAGAGATGTTTCAGTGGCCAGTCCTGTAGGTGGGGCTGAGACTACAGGGTACTGAGGTCCCTTCACATTCTGCCTAGATTGTCAGAAACAAAACTGGCAAATCGTGAGAAGGCTCCTCGTCACCGAGGCTTTCACACCCACCCTGTCTTTAGTTACACTCTGCATCTGCCCAGTGCCCAGCCCAGGCCTACATGCCCAGGAGGCCCTCGGGAAACACTGGTTGTAGGAATGAACCACTCAGTTGCTCAAGGTTACAAGTGACTCTCAGGTTTGGAAGGGGCTACCACCGAATCCGGCCCCTACATCTTGGGTCCTTACAGCCCATCTGGAGTAAGAGGGCTGGGCAGAGATCGTTACCCTCATTTGCCAAGGGAGGAAACTGAGGCTGAGGTTGGGGTGGGGGAGGGGTAAGTTGCCCAAGGATGCTCACAGGCCTGGTTGGCAGAAGAGCGGCTTACCAAGGACACTCAAGGTTCCTCTGAGCTTTCCAAAGATGTTCATCCTACTTGAACCCTCAGCCTTCCCATTTATTTGGTAATAGGCTGAAAACAACATACAAAACACACCTTCCCATGATGTGGGTTACCATCCTGACTTGTCCATTAATTTGCTATGTGAGCTTGGGTGTGTCACCCTCCCAGAGCCTCAGTTTCTCTATTTATAAAATTAGCAGGTTGGCTTAAACATGGCTTAGTGGGAAAGTACTAAATTTGGAGTCAGAGGTCTTGGGTTCAAATCTTACTCCCTGACCTTGGGCAATTCTCTTAGCCACTCTGGGACTCAGTTTCCTTATCTGTAAAATGAACAGATTGAGTCAGACAGCCTCTGAGGTCCCTTCCAGCCCATTCTGTGCTTTTCTTTCTCTCACAAACAGGATCACCCTTGCCCCACCCCCACCCCTTTGCCTTAGAGCTGTGAGATGACCCATTGTTTCTTTCTAGAACATTCTGGTTAGTCTGGGGTCCATCCAGTCTATACTGTCCTTGCCCTATCAATGCCATAGGGGTGGGCGTTTCTGGGCCCAGCCCAAGCAAGATCTCTGGGTGCAGTCGCCCGGTGGGGAGTGTTCCTGAATCACAGGGAAGGCTCCAGATTCACTATCACAGAACATCAGAGCAGGGAGGGGCAAAGCCAGAAACCGTGGCCCCTGGAGCTCTGGAGTAAGAGGGACATGGGCAGATGTGACTCCTCTTCTCCAGGCCGAGTCAGTTGAGTCCAAATGCCGACATTTTGATTCCCCACCACCATTTTGCTTGGCTGATAACCAGAGAGTTGCTGTAAGCGGTAAACAGAATGCCCGCCCTCAAAGTCTCTGTCTCTCTTTTTTCTCTCTCTCTTCTTTAAAAAAAAAAAATAGAACAAAAAATAACTCTGGCAACAGTTGGCTTTCCAGTGGAACAGATGTTTAGGATGAAAGAACAACGTGACATTTCCATCTCCCATTGACTTCTCCACAACAAAGGACTTAACTCTTTCCAGGCTGGGAAGCGGTCATTGGTCTGGATCTGGGGTCTGCGGAGAGCTGTAGGATTTCTGGGTGTAGAGAAGGAGCAGTGCCCACTTGGGGAACCCCTCCCACTCACTTGAGCCTCCTCAGTTCTGGGCCCTGGGGCCAAACCCCGGGATCATTAACGGCTTTTCCAATCAGAACTCAGGCCTGAGGGGCCGGGAGCAGGACATGTCTTATTCTCTGGCCACAGCTGGCAGCTGGCTCAGGCCAAAGGAACCCCAAATTGTTACCATCTGTCTGAGATTGAGCTGGGGACCCCAGGAGCAGACGAGTGCTAGGGAAGAGCCAGGGACAGCAGCAACACCGATGCCTCTCTGGGGTCTCGCTGGTCGGATGGGCCCTGAGGGTAAGAAGTGGTGGCCTGGAGTCCAGGCAAGGGCTGAGGCAGAAAGCCTGGCCTCCAACCCCAAATGATACTCATTCCCTGGCTGACCTCTGGAGCTTTGGATTGCTGGGATAAAAATACCAGTCCCTTGACTACAATGCCATGGACCCAGCAGTCTCTGTGAAACAAGACCCAGGCAGGCCCCCATCCACAGCGATGTTTGTTTTCACCTCCTGCGCCCCCGTGCATGGAGCCTGTGGTCATTAAGCTCACATTCATGGTGCCCGACCATGGCTTAGGGCACCTCCGGGTACTCAAGGGTGCTCCAGTTTGCAGGCCCAAGGGGGCCCTAAGTGGGGGGTCCTTCTTTTGGTGAGGAGGTGCCATTTTGATAGGTGTATGTGTGTGTAAGTATACATGCGTGTGCATGAGTGTGCACACGTGGGTATGCGCATGCACGTGTGTATGCATGTGTGTACACATGTGTATATATGTGTGTGAGTGTGTGTGTGTGCGCGTGCCCATGTGTGTGGGGGGGTGGGGGGGGTGGTTTGTCCTTTGTTCTCAAAGAGGACCATGACACCAGGAAGATAATGCCATGACTTGCAATGAACGGGATCTAAGTGAGGGGGCCTCTGGAACAGGCGGGAAGAGCCTGAGCTTTGAAAGTCCCATTTCCAGGGCAGACTTGGCCATGGACAAG
Source organism: Vombatus ursinus (assembly GCF_900497805.2). Classification (NCBI taxonomy): domain Eukaryota; kingdom Metazoa; phylum Chordata; class Mammalia; order Diprotodontia; family Vombatidae; genus Vombatus; species Vombatus ursinus. The sequence continues at coordinate 1,202,128 of NW_020950172.1, forward strand.
GGCTGAAGGAATCTCAAGGCTGCCCTGATTCCTCCACAGCCCAGTGTGATCTTCGCTGAGTCGGCACAACTCTGGATTCTTCAGAGAGCTCCACGCGGGCCTCGGGGACGATGCCAAAGGTGCTTCTGGCTCAGCTGCGTTCGGCTCCTGCCGAGGTGCCTGAGGCCTCTGGCCCCGTGTCTCCAGGGTCCCCCATTCCCTTCTCTCCTGGGGAGGATGAATGACGCAGCTTTGGGACCTGGCCAAGGGCTTGACGTTGGGGCCTCAGGTAAGGCTTGGACCTGGAAGTCATACTCAAGCAGAGGCTTTCCACAGAGGTCCTTTCAGATCCACCCAGTGGGGAAAGTGGGGCAGAGGCATGACGAGGCGCCACGTGGCACAAAGATGGAGATCCCTGGCATCTCAGAGGGTGGCCCCGGTCTTCATTTTTCTTTTAGGAGAGGGAGCCACGTGCAGGGACATCTGAGCCTCAGCAGCCTTTTCTAGCCTGTGTGTGCTAGGTGAGGTGGGGTTGGTGGGTGGATGGGAAGGGGACAAGGATAATTCTGCACTGAGCTGGGGTGTGGGAGGGCACAGAAAACTTAATGTTGGGTCACACTATAAGCCACGTGACTAAGCTTTGCCTGGCTTCCCTGCACTGACAGGTATCAGCCACTCTGCACACACCTACAAGAGACAAGGATGGGAAGTCATTCCATGAGGTCACTTAGAGCAAGTCTCTTATCCTACAGATGAGGAAACTGAGGCCCAGCTGGGGAAATGCCACGTTGACTTCCAACAGTGAGTAAGACATAGGCCTAGAACCAGAGCCCAGGCCTCCTCATGGATAAGGAAGAGCTAAAGATATGAGCAATCCTGGGTTGTGGATCTTTGGAAGACAATGAAGACTGCATGGATGGGCAAGGCCGAGAAGGGCAAAGGGCCCAGCTGAGGACGAGGAGGACAAGTCTTAGGAGAAGCAGATTTCCGTTTGGGAATGGGCTGTACGGGTGGCCCAGACGGCGCCCATCAGCTCAGCAGAGTGGTGGGCACCTCAGGGCAATCCCCAGAATGTCCACTAGGTGTCACCAAACAATCGTGGGGAGGCCAGGCATACCCCCAACCTCCTCATTAGGAGTCCAACAAAATTGGTTCACAGGCTCCAAGGTCTAGAGCCCAAGTGACATTGACACCTCCCCATTCTACAAATGAGGAAACTGAGGCCCAGCGAGGTTTAAATGATTTGTTCAAAGTAATGCAGGTACTAAATTTCAGAGGCAGAATTCAACCCCAAGTCCACTGACTTCTCTTTCCCTTGTACTAAAGAGGTCCTAGTAAGATTATGACTCCCCAACACAGACTCTCAGAGCTGGCGGGGGGGGGGGCACTTACTGACCTTCTTCCATTTGGAAGAAAGGAAAATGAGGCACAGGTACAGGTGATGTCAGTTACCAAGCTCATTCTAGGAATAGCAGGTCCACAGATGAGGCCTCGTGTGCACGTACATGTGCTTGTGTGTTCGTATAAAATGCTCTCTCTCTGTCCTCTCTCTCTCTTCTCTCTCTGTCTCTCTTTCTTTGTCCCCTTTCCCACCTCTCCCAAGCTCATAGCTCTCTCACTATCAGTGGGGTCCCCACAAGCCCCTTGGAGGAGCCGGGCCGCTGCAGGCCTTTCGTCTCCGACACCTGGGTACAAGCCCCCACATCTGGGCCACCCCAAGCCCTGGGGGTGAGTGGCTGGCCTCCCAGGACCCTGTGCAGACATTGGCACTGTTGTGTGGCTCCCTCCTGACTTCCCAGACTGCTCCATGTTAGCGCTGGCAGGCCCCCCAGAGCTCAGTGAGTTGGTCCCACCGTCCCCCAGGGCCTTGCCCCTGGCCCACAGACATCCAGGGCAGAGCTGGCCTCCAACGCCCACCCTGTTTCTCTGAAGGCTGGGCTGAGCCTCCGGCAGATGCCACCGCAGCCTACTTCAAGTCAGACTTAAAAGACATGCTTCTGAGGTCATTTCTTCCCAAGGAACTCAGCCAGACAGACTCCCCCTGCTTACTTTGGCAAATGCATTCTCATCTGGTCTTCAGCAGAGTTCCTTCATTGCCCAGTGATGCCCTCTAGCCCCCAGTTCTTGTCTGTTCACTGGCTCTGTCACAGGTCACGGTACTAGTGCTGAAAGGAACCTTGGCACCCATGTAATGTGAACCAATGCATTTAGTAGAGGGGGAAACTGAGTCTGAGGAATTGACTTGCCCAAGGTCACATGAGAAGAAGAAGCAGAGACGGGAGGTGAAGCCAGATCCTCCGACTCCAGCACTCTTTCCAAAGGACGGGGGTTGAGGATTGGGCAGTGACCAAAAACTGCGGGCTAGCACACACCCAGCAAAGATGACCGCCTCGGAATCGGGGAAAGCCCCCTCGGTCCCCTCAGGCATCTGCCACACACCCAACGGTCGCTCACCTCATCCCTCTATAGGACTTCGGCAGCAACCTCACCAATCCTTCCCGGAGGCGCCAACGGTCATCGCTCCATTCAGGGCTCTGCTCATCTCCCTCTCTTGCTTGGAAATTTGCTGTGGCTTCTCCTTACCTGTGGATAAAATCCAAAGTCCTTCACTTGACAAGCAAAGACCACTGACTTGTCTCTGAAAAGGGAGGAGAGGGCAGGAAAGGAGGAAGGGGAACAGCTCATGGTCAGCCCTCCCAGGCCGTACGCATAGACAGCCAGCATCTGCAACACTGACCCCCTTACTTAGCATTTCTGAGAGACAACGCCCACGGGGGCCCCAGGACCCAAAGACACCCCAGCTGCCAGGCCAGAGCACAAAGCACAGAGAATATGGTGCCCTGGCCCCACCCGCAGGCAGCCTAGGGCCCCCACTTCACCTGAGGTCAGCAAGAGTTTCGTGCTTATCAGAGGAGGCGAGGGAGAAACATCCTCCATCTCATCTCTGGCTACAACAGAGGAAACTCTATGGTTCCTTCTTCTGATCATGTGTGGCATGGTTTACAGCCTGTTTCCCAACCTGGAACCTTCCATATGGCTCCCCCTGAGAAAGAGGCCACCAAACAGGACCCTGGTCAAGGCTGGAATCACTCTTCAGATAAACCATGTGCTCACGGTGGGCAGGTCACCCGCGAGGCACGCTCCACTCACCCACCAGTGACCCCGCAAAATGTTCGTAGCAACAGCCACCAGAAGAGAGTGGATCCAAATGCCTGGGGGGAGGGAACCCCAAAGGACCCTGGTCTGAGAACCAGGAGACCTGGGTTCTGGAGCAGGCTCTATTACCAGCTGGCTGAGCCCCGGTTTCTTCCTCTGTAGGATACAGGTAGTGATGCTGGGGCTGCCCCCACCCCCCAGGGTTCACAGGAGGAAGGAGCATGGGAAAAGGCAGAGACACAGCGATGGGTTCAATGATTCCCTGGGCACAGGGAACTTCTAGGGAGACTGAGACCAGGGCCCCTGCACCGCAAGGGGTCACCTTGGGGAAGTCACTGGCCACTCGGAGCCTGGGGGCCACCCAGAGAAGGCTCTCTGGCATTCCTTCCAGCTTCTAAAGCTCATTGTTCCACATTCCCTGTTCTAGACTCCTTCCAGCCATGATGTCCCCTGCTCTGAGGCCCCTTCCATCTTGACATTTCTAGTCAGAACTGGGAAAGACCTCAGGACAGCGGATGTCAGGGCTGGGAGGGGCCTCAACACAGGGGATGTCAAAGCTGGGAAGGATCTTAGGACAGGGAATGTCAGGGCTGGGAGTGGCCTCAGAGCTGAAAGAGAATTTTCTCTGTACAAATGGGGAAACTGAGGTACAGAGCAAGCCATGAAGCTAGTAAGTGAAGAATACCATCAGAATTTAAGGCCTGAGTGACTTCCACTAAGGCTATGCCCACTGTTCCCAGGACCACCCCATCCTGCTTGCTGGTTGCAGAAAGAGGATGTCCAGGGGCATCTGATCAACGCCCAAAGCGTTCCCAGGCTAAATCTGGTGCTTTTGCCCGGGCAGTACCTGACAAAGGAAGGCTGGGTCAGGGCACCAGGCTGAGGGCTCTGGCATCGGGGCCTGGCAAGGGGCCTTTGGCAGAAACCCACTGACATCTGTTGCCCCGACGTTCTTTCGCCTTCACTGCACATTCCCAGGAGGCATCGCCCACCAAGCGCCTTTGTGGGCGCGGGCCTCTGGAGTGACTGCAGACAGAGGGGGATGAATGGAGACAGAACGGGGCAGTGTTTAAAATAGGACCGAGGGGCTGCAGGCCGGGGGTGGGGGCGAGGAGGAACAGGTGTAGCTGTGTCTGCGGCGGGCCCATCAAGGCAGCTTCTGTGGGACCTGGGGGCCGGCAGACAGCCTAACCTCATGGTAACCTCGACTTTGGCTCAGGGCCACCGGGACAGCTTCTGCAGGCCCAGCCCTTGGGGGGCCCATAATGCAGCCAGTGTCTCTGCTCAGCAAGCCGTGGGGACAATGGAGTCTGGAAGAAAGCGGGGGGGAGGGGGACAGGCATGGGTCGGAGACTCTGGGAGCCCGAGCCGCCTCATCTCCATGTGAAAATAGTCCATAAAATTAACAAGATGCTGGCTGGGAGGAGGGAAGGGGGCCGAGGACCCCACCTCCCGTGGAACCCCACCCCCGCCCCCTCCAGGGTTTGGGAAAGTCCAGTCCCGGCCTGGGAACCTGGGAGCATCCCACCCGAGTTCCATTTTTCACACAGGAAGCACCTAAGGCCCAAACAGGGCAAGGGCCTGAGGATGGGGCCTCTCGGCCCCTGCCCCACTTTTAAGGCAGAGTACAAGCCAGCGCCCGATGCCTCCTCCAGGTCACCCACTCTGACCCCACAGGGTGCAAGAGATGGGAGCAGGACCCCTCCCCACCTCTCTGTCCGTGGCCAGCATCCGGGCCTAATCCTCATCCCCCCTGCCCTCTCATTTCCACAGCCTCCTCCCAGGTCAGCCTGGGCCTGCCTGGACCCTGATACTCCCCCCAGGCCCCAGACTGGGCAGAACACACTTCTCCTGGGCCCCAAACCCTCCAGGGGCTCCCTCCTGTTGACAGAGGAAATTCAGACTCCAAGCCCCAGAAGCTTGGGAGCCCCGGCCTTCCCAGCTAGCCCACCACACTTGTCAGCTCTCTCACCTCCACGCCCCTCTCTCCCCTCACCTGCCGAGTTCCTGCTCAGATAGTGCCTCCTCCCAGGAACATGAGAGGCCCCTCCTGGGGGCAAGGCTGGCCTCAGAGCCCGGAACCCCCAGACTCACAACCCATCCCTGCCCCTTGTTAGCTGCGTGGCCTGGACGAGCTACTTCAGCTCTGAGGGGCTCATCTGTAAGACAAGGGGACTGGACTCAATGACCTTTCAGGCCCTCCTGGCCCCGACAGCCCACGTTCTAAGGCCCCTCCCAGCTCTGGCACTGTCAGTTCTAAGGAGGTCCACAGATGGGATTCGTGATCATGGAGGGGGGAAGACTGAACCATAATCCACTGTGGCCTAGTGGGCAGCGCACTGGCTTTGGAATCGCAGGGACCTGCCCAGCACCTACTGGGTTTGTGAACACAAGGAGCTCACCCCTCTAATTGCCTCCCTTATCCAGGTCTATAAAGGACAGACAAGTGGCAGCTACTTTCCCTAATGAAATCCAAGACCTAGGGATAAACAGTCACCAGCAGCAGCAGCACCTCCATGTACAATATTGTCCTTTCTGGCCTGTGACTGGAGTCTTCCTCGGATCCACTTGTGCTAAGAAGTTCACTACCAGGCATTTGCCCCTAACACCGTTGTTACGTCAGAGCCGCTCTCAGCTTTGCCCAAGCTGTGCTGAGCGGCTCCAGACGCACACGGTCACTGTGGCCAGAGTGGCCTTGGTGTTTAACTGCTCGTGGCTGGGGACCCACACTGCCATTATCTCTCCTGTGTCTAACACACAGATGATGATACAGGATGAATGAAAAAATGAACAAATGAATGAATGAGGTCTGCTACTGATACCTCCTTGTCTAACTCCTTTAGGATGCTGTAGTCGGGTCCACAGCCTCTGGGGGAGGGGCTCATTAAATGAAAAGTAGCATGGGGGGGCAGCCCAGGTCACTTATGTCACGGTGGTGGCGGCCACGGCAAGGCAAGATTTACTTTGCCTCTAGAGGGTAACAGCCCATCGGCCCCACCTAAGATCCTCCTTGTTCCTTGGTTACCTGTTTACTCTGTCACTCCTGGGCAACATAGGTGTTTACTTGGGATGGCAGCAGGCTTGAAATATTTCTGGTGTGTGCCATGGTCTGGGTTCCACTGCGCCAAGGGAAAGGACTGCTGAAAACCTCACTCCTGTGGAATGAGGCACGGTCAGGCTGTGGGAGTCTCTCGTGGGCACATGTCCTGAGAGCTTGGGTCTCAGAAGCCAGCCCTGCCAAGGCACCACTGGCAGCAATCCCATTTCTGGATCACTGCTGAATCCTACACACAAAGTACAGGTAGACAGCTCCATTGTCCCCCATGTTAGAGATGAGGAAACTGAGTCCCAGAGAGGGTACGAAGAACCCAGCAAGTCCTGGGCTCTTCCCATGTGAGAAGGCTACTGAGCGCGAGGGAGGGGACGATGGTGGTGGGACCAGCTCATAGGAGAACCCCTGCAGCAGAGAGAGGGGGGCTTTGTTCTGCATCCTGGGGTCTCCAAGGAGGCCTGGGGGCTCAGCTCCCAGCACCAGAAGGCAGGCTGCACCCAAGCCATAGGATCAACAGAGAAGCACAGAGTCCCTTGGTTACTTCCCTCCACAATGCAATACCTATCAATAATCCCTTAGGAGCCAGTGAGACCGGGTAGCTAGAGATCTGGCCTCATCACAATGAGGAAGACCTGAGTTCAAGTCCTACCTTGAGTAGTCAGGCTGGGTGATCCTGGGTAAGTCACTGGACCTCTCTGTGTCCTAGGCACTCAGTGGCAGAAGCACTCTGGTGCTCTCTCCTGGGCAGGGGCTAGGGCCCTGCATGGCAACGTCACAGGGAACAGCAGATTTCTTCAATGTGTCCATCGGTTTGACTAAATTTTTCTCTTCCTCTTGTTTTTTTAAAATTCTTTGCTATAAGGGATGGCTGGGGAGGAGGGGAGGAGGAAGGAAAAAGGGGAACCTAGGGGATGTAAAAACCAGAGACATCAACAAAAATCTAGTTTTTCCAAAGATCTGCTGTGGTAGAGGGAGCTTCCTCACTGGGAGTGCCCTCTGCCAATGGCCCCAGATGCCCTGACCAAAGCAAGCTGTCTGGCAGCTGGTGTGGGCTTGGGAAGGCTTGTCCTGGGGACCGGGCACCGTGGCTGCCATCCTGGTCTCACAGGCTCGGGGACCAGCATCCCAAACACCCCGTCCTCCACACATGCACCAGGTGGCCCTAGAGAGAGCAAGCTGAGGGCAAGACCCTTCCCCGGCAGAGGGCTTAGGGAAGACTTCACTTGAGGTGGGCGCACCACCAGCTCCCAGTCGGGACAGGGTGTCGGCTACCCTTCAGGCTCTACCCCCTCTCCCACGGGTGGGGGGGGGGGCATCCCCCACCCAGGGGCCACACCTGAAATTCCAAACTGATGGAGTCAGGCCTGCGCCAGGAGACTGAAACTGGCCCCATTTCATCACTTTTCCCAATAAGCTTAGAATCATGGAGACATCGAATGCCAGAGCAGGAAAGGAACCACAAATCTCATCCAGGCTAACCCCCTCATTTTACGGGCGAGGAAACTGAGGCGCAGAAATGGGTGTGGACATGCTCCAAGTTACAGTGAGACACCATAAGTCAAGGGAGAGGAGGCGGCATTAGACAAAGCACCTCTCCAGGGCCTCGGTTTCCTCATCTGTCACAAAATGACAGTTGTTGCTTTGGGAGGCAGAGTATTCTGTGCAGAAGGGCTGTGTAGACGCTGCCTCCTGGGATAGACAGGAACTCCCAGAGGGCAGGGAGGCCCTCCTCCTGTCTCACATCCCCAGGTCCTCGCGAGCCAGAGCTGGTGCTTAGTAAGTGCCCGCTGCTGGATGGACTGACTGATGGATGGACAGCCCATCTTCCTCCTCACTGGCCCTGCCTCTACCCACGACAGGGCCCAGCCAGGGTCTGCACCGGAGCCACCGGAACCTGTTTCAAATATAAATATTTAGATAACTGCATTTCTAAAGAAACGGTTCCTCCGTCGTCCTCCGGGTTTTAGCCAAGGCCCTTTTGAGAGGGGCCCAGCCACTCCCCTCGCCTGCCAAAGGCGCCCAGCACCCTGAAAGGCTCAGGCCTCCTCCTCCAGCCAGCTCCAGCCCACAAACCGTGCCCTGCTCTGCAGGCTATGGGACGCCAGTGATTCTGTTCTTGGTGGGGTTTCTCTGTTCCAGGCTCCCCCACCCTACATGCTTTGGAGCCCTATGGCCTGGTGGGTCTGTCCTCCTAGCCCATCCCCATCACAAAGCATGAGACTGGGGTTCCAATCCCACCTCAGACCATGAGCTGTGACCATCCTGGGCCTCAGTTTCCTTCTCTGATCCCATGAGCTTCTCTGCTGGGCCCGCTCCATCTTCTCAGGCTGGGCAGTGGGACCGCCTCTTTTGGCCTCAGTTTTCCCATCCCTAAAACGGGGCCAGCACCTGCTTCAAGGAGAGCACTTTGTAAACCTTGGGTCAGCTGAGCCGCCATTATCCGCCATTAGAATTCCCATCCTGGTCTCCTAGGTGTAATGCTCCATGCTCCCCGAAGTCACTCCAAAGTGTTCAGACAAGCCTGTGGAGTCCAGAGCTCCTCTAACACTCCACACCCGCTCCGCGCAGGTCATCCTTGGCCACCCCTGAAGCCCTCCCTCCAGCCTGGGACCTTCCAGCCTGCCCCAGCGCTCGCCTCCTTCCCTCTCGTCTCCCTCCAGGCCCGGCCTGGGAGTCTTTTTATAGAGCTCCACTGAGGATGCTTGGAGCCAAGGCTTCAATCACAGCCCACTGGGGCCCTGGCCTTCTGTGGGGTCTCCATGGGAGAGGCAGGGCTGGGCCTCCATGGGCAGAGCAGGCCTGGGTGTGGAGGCCCCCGAGCTGGGGGGCAGGGAGGCTCCCAGAGCAGCCTGCGGGGCTGGGCCGGTCCCTAAGCTCCCACCCTCGGCCGGCCGCGCCAGGAGCCGAGAGCAGCTGATGGCGGTGGCCCAAGGTCGGGTCCTTGAGCCGGGCCCTGGGTGCCTTCCAGAGCCCGGGGAGACGCTTGTCCAGAGGCAGCCAGTCAGCCACAATTACCCTAGAAGAGGCTCCCGGAGCTTGGACACCTCCCTGAGGACACGCGCGGCCTCTGCTGGTCCTGCCTGGCCCGTCTGGTTTCCATTTCTGCCACAACTTCCGGGAGCCCAGAAGCAGACACAAAATGGCGGCCAGGGAGAGGCGGACATTTTGTGGCCGGCTCAGGCAAAGCCGCTGGCTCACAGAGCTGGCCAAGGTCAAAGGCAGGACAGGATCGGAGTCTGCCTCTGGACAAGGGGGGCCTCTATACTCCCTGGTCAGGGTGAGCCTGCCCCTCCTCCCTCTCCCTGCGTCCGGTCTCCAAGGTACAGAATCCCAGAGTGGAAAGGGACCTTGGTGGGCAGCTCCGCTAACCCCAGTCTGACCAAGATCAGAGATCTCAGAGAAGGGAACTGAGGCCCAGAGATAGGACAAGACTGGTCCAAGGTAACAAGTGTACATAAAAAGGGACCAGGGCCAGATTTGAATTCAGGTCCTGAGACCACTAACTCAGGACCCCTTCCACCACACTGAGTGATCTCTCTACAATAGCCCCAGCTCATTTGCATTCAGCCAGCAGGCTAAGCCTTCCTTGGGTGGGGAACTCACTACCTCCCCAGGCAGCCCAGTGACAGGTACTCAACACCACCTGAGAACGCCTGTTCCCCTTAGGGCCACATGGAAGGGGCTCCTCCACATGCTGGTCCTTCAGATATGGCCAGAGAGGATTTCCTCACCGGGGCTCCCTGCCTGGATGGAATCCCAGGTGTTCTCCGGGGGGGCTAGCCTGGGCTCCTGGACACTGTCCATTCAGCCACCAGAGGGACTCCTCTAAAGCCCAAGTCTGGCCACGGCCTGCCCCCCCCCTCCCCCGCCACTCCAGGAGCTCCCCAGGGCCTCCAGGATCAAACAGAAAACTCGCCGTTTGGCTTTTAAAGAGCTCCAGAACCTGCCCCTTTTCCCCTTTGCAGTCTTCTGCCGTGTTAATCCCACCACGCACATGCTCAACACAGTCTACATGGTTTACACGGTCTACACGGTCTACATGCTCTACACGGTCTACACGGTCTATGCAATCTACACGGAGAGAGACAGTGTGTGTGTGTGTGTGTGTGTGTGTGGAGGTGTGTGTGTGAGAGAGAGAGAGAGAGAGAGACAGAGAGAGAGAGAGAGAGAGGTGAAGAAAGCCAAGGGAAGCCAAGAGTGGGGGGGGGGGGGGGGGGGGGGGGGAGGGGGGGGCAGGGGGGGAGAGAGAGAGGGGGGAAGAAAGCCAAGGGAAGCCAAGAGTGGGGGGGGGGGAGTGGGAGGAGTGTACCAGGCATGGGGCACAGTCTGTGCAAAGGTGTGCAGGTGGGAAATGGAAGGCCACGTCTAGGAGACTGCAAGGAGGCCACTTAAGCTGAAACAGAGATTCCAGCTGCAGTGCTGAGTCAAAAGACCTGGATTCCTAGGTCACTTCTGCCATTTATAATGGTGTTATCCATGCCCTGCTCTGACCTCAGTTTTCTCATCTACAAAATGGAGATACTGATCTTTCCTTCACTTCCCTCCCAGGGCTGTAATAAGGGAGCTTTTTATAAATGGTAAAGTGTCTAGAAATAGAGGAGGAGGAGGAGAGGAGGAGGAAGAAGGATGGGCAGCCTGCAGGAGTCCTTCCAGGTGCTTCAGTTCCTCCCGGAGGAAGCAGGACCTCCCTCCAGCCTCCAGCCTCCCACCTGAGTTCCCCTCTCCCCCAAGCCCTGGTACTCTCTAAGTACCACGTCCTCTCTACACCAGAGGAGAATCGCGGCCCCAGCCGCTGTTGTCAGAATGACGGGAGATCCTGGCTCTAAAGTGTTTTGCGGCCGTCCCAGGGCTCCCAAAATGCCCGCATTAGGATCGATGGTGATTGTGTCTGCCCAGTAATTTCAATCATGGCTTTTTCGGCTGGGGCAGGGTTTGGCCAGCCATTTTGCAAACAGGTTTGTTTTTCACCTATAAGCCTTAGGGAGGGTGCCTTGCAGAGGCTCACTTAGCTGGATGGGATGCTGTAAGAAGTCCAAGGTCCCTGAGGCCTGGGGAGGGGGAAGGAGAGGGGGATGAGGCAGACGGGTGACCTCACGGCCTCACCGCACAGCTCAGTCCCTGGGCACTGTCCAAGAAGGCCTGGGGAAAATGCATCTCTGGGACAACAGCCCATCAGAGCCCCGGGGGTGGGGGGTTCTGGGGGGCCCGTCAGGAGTCTCACATCAATGACACAGCTTCCATGATGCCGCCTCCAAGCCATCAGAGCAGAGAGCGCCCCGGACATGGAGACAGGAAGCCCTGGGTTTGAATCCAGCTTCCTCTCTCTGTGGGCTCCCTTCTAGCCCCACCCGGCCCGCTCACCCCGCTCAGGTTCCATGACTGTGCCTCCCCTTTCTTCCAGTGGCCTTCAGATCTGCACACAAGACCCAGGTGTGGCCCGACCAGGGCAGAGGCCTGGAAGAGGCTCTCCCCTCTCGGGCAGCCTAAGACTGCGCTGGGCTTTGGGCGGGCCAAGTCACACGGTGGCCCCAATAGGACATGAGCTCTGAGAGCACAGACTGTCGTGTCCAGGCCATGGTGTCTGGCATACAGCAGGAGATTAATAAATGCCTATTGAATGACTGACCAGTCGACTGGCGCAGTGTGAGTCTGCAGTCTGCTGAGCCGCCCAGGCCTTGTTCAAGGACCTGTGGTTGGGCTGTGCTTTCTGCACCCGGGGACAGACCTTGCACACTCCTGCCTACTGAACGTCACCCTGTTCCTTTCAGCCCATCATCCTGGCGGGCAGACATCCGCTGGGACCCCAAAGGCCCTCCTAGCCTCAGGGCTAGGCTGGGGCTCTTAAGGATGTCTTCAGATCTCATCCTACTCACAGACACAAAGATCTGCTCTGAAAACACGAGACTCCTGGGCAGAGCAGGTAAGCATTCCACTAGAGACCTCCCCTGCTGCTGACCACATAGACAGTGTCACAGGTGGCAAGGCGTGGTGCATGAGGTCACTGAGCACAGAGCCAAGTGACCCTGGCCTGTTCACATCCCATCTCTGAGACTCAGTTTCCTCGTCTTTCCATTTTGTCCATTCCAGACCGACTGCAAGGAAAGTCCTCTCTGTGCTTTAAAGCCCTAGAAAAATGGGGCTCCTCCCTGGCCTTCCTCCTGTCTCTGCCTCTATGCCCAGAACACTGGTTTGCACAGAAAGGGTGAAGGCCTTTGACAAAGGTGACTGAGCCACTGACTAGAACCGGGTACTAGCCGAGAACTCGGGGAGAAGCCGAGGCCCCGAGTGGAGCAGGGCCCCTGCCCGGGGCGTCTCCCCCCAAACCTGGTCGTCCATTGCTGGCACCTCCACCCCTGCAAGCTGGGCCTCAGACCCCGAGATCTCGGAGCCCAGAGCCCCGACAGCCAGGCTAGGGGCCCCTCTGGCAGCAGAGGGCTGGAAGCAGCCAGGAGGAAAACAGGGACCTATTTGTAGCCAGCCCTGGATGGGGGTGGGGGGGGCGGGGAGCTCTGCTCCTCTGTTCTCAATGTCTGAGGCAACTGCAGTGACTCGCTGAGAACAGAAGCCTGGGGTGGCTTTGGGGGAGGGCAGGGAAAATAGAAAGCCCTGGATTTCAAACCAGGCCTAGGAAGTTTCATGATTCAAGGCCTGGGAGCAGAGGGCCACACGAGACAGTAAGCAATCAGGGCCTGGGGAAAAAACACAGGCTGTCAGGGCTGGGGAGGTTGTGGGGGAAGGCTTAGAACAGGGAATGTCAGGGCTGGGAGGGATCTTACAACAGGGAAGGTCAGAGCCGGGAGGGGCCTTAGAAGATGGAGAGGGAGGGAGGGGCCTTACAACAGGGAAGGTCAGAGCTAGGAGGGGCCTTAGTACTCCAGGTGGCAGTGGTGAGAAAGACAGGAGAGCAGGGGTTCCCAGCCTGGCCCACAGGCTTCTGTGGATATATTTTAGGGTGTCTATGAATTTGCGTTTTATATACGCATGTACACATATGTACACACATGCATTCATGCATGTACATGTCTGTAGATAGCTAGCTCGCTGGGTCCATCTGCCTGGCTCTGTTCTAGGCGCTACACTGAACAACCTGATGGGGAGCCTGGCTCCAGCCCAGGCCTTGGCCTACTGCCTGCCCCAGAGGTCCCTGGTCATACACAGAGGTGAAGGACCCTCAGAGCCGGAGAGGACTCAGAAAGCCACTCCTCGCACTTCACTTTATACAGAAGGAAACTGAGGCCTTGAGCAGGGAAGACACAAAGTAAGCTAATGTCCCTGGCAGAACTCAAACCCAGGGCTTCCAAGGCCCCATGTCTGCCTTACCTGTGCCTGTGCAGCAAGAGGGTGACCCCCCAAGAAAGGTTGGCAGCTCGGGGGTGGGGGAGACATTCCCTGTTCTACGGCCCCTCCTCCTCTGACATTCCCTGTTCTAAGGCCCCTCCCAGCTCTGACATTCCATGTTCTATGGCCCCTCCTACCTCTGACCTTCCCTGTTCTAAGGCCCCTCTCAGTTCTCACATCCCCTGTTCTAAGGCCAAACATTCCCAGGTCTATGTGAGCTCAGGCAATCTCTTAATCTCAGCATCTCCACTTCTGTATGGATGTTAAAGTGGAAAGGATGCTGGAGAACCCTAGGTTCAACTGTCACCACGAGCAAGGCACAAATCTCTGAATCTCAGTTTACCCATCTGTAAGACGGGCATCATGATACCTTAGGAGCCAGGTTGCAGAATTGAGAGGCTCCAGGGCAGTACCTAGATAATGCTTAAAGTGTTACCCTGAGGCCAGCTATTATAATAGATGGTCAGCTGCCTTAATTGGCCTAGACTGAGATTGCTTGAGGCACCAGGGCTCCGTAAATGGGAGGAATTATCCAGGGGATCATAAAGATTTCCTGTCATCTTTCTGCGCTGCTATCGTAACTGTTCCAATACTTGAGAAAAGATCTTGAACTCATTAAGCATTTAGTAAGCACCCACTGTATGCCAGGCCCTGAGAATCCCAAGACAAGGGTGGAGGGAAAGAGGAGGAACCCAAAGGAGGCCGCTAACCCTAAAACTCAGCCCAGGCGGTCAGATACAAGACGCCTTTCCTCAGCCTGGAGGCTGTGGGAAAGGGGCACTTACTCCTCTAGCAGGAGAGAGGCAGAGAGTCAGAGAGCAGAGGGGAGAGCAGACACAGACACAGCCTCTCAGGCTGACTCCCTTCAGCTAGGCCCTCTGCCCTCTTCTGAAGGAGGACCACCGAAGGGGAGGGCAGTCCCCTGAGCGGCCCGGGAGAGGGAGGACTGAGATGGCCACACCGCAGACCGGCTCAGACAAGGCCGCCCCTTGCCGGGTGATGTTGGCCTCGGGGCCTAGGAAAGGTCCCCACTAGCTGCGGGGCTGCTCGAGATCCCCCACAAACATCCCAGTGTGCCAAAGAACACCTGCGCGTGCGCTACAGATCTGGAGTGGGCAGACATGTTCAGATATGGCCAACATATCGATTTGGTCTGCTTGCCTGCGGTGACTCATTCTAAGGTGGGTGACTACTGGTGAGTGGACTGCCCATTTGGGGCAGCTGCGTGGGGCAGTCGATAGAGCTCTGAGTGGGCAGTTGGGAAGATTTGAGATCAGGTCCTGCCTTGGACCCTTCCTGGCTTTGTGACTCTGGGAAAACCACCTAACCTCTCTGTGCCTCAGTTTCCTCCCACAGAGGTTTGGCCTCCAAGGTTTCATTCAGCTTGCCTCTCTCTTCTCCAGCCTGGGGGCCTTCAGGGGGTCCCCTGGGGCCCGGTCTCCAGGCTCCTGCCATCCTGGGTGTCCTCCTCCAGCCTTCCAGAGCTGACCGGCAGACTCCTGGGCTGCTGAGACCAGTGCTTCCTCCTCTGTCACACTGGGTCACCGGGTCAGTTGGTTTCCTAACTGTGGCTCTTGGCTACAAGAGCTGGTGCTCTGGGTAGGAGAGGGAGGAGGCATCTGCTTGGCATGGAAAAACAAAATGTATCAAGAAAATGTGAAGGGGCAGCTAGGTGGCGCAGTGGATCGAGCACCGGCCCTGAAGTCAGGAGGATCTGAGTTCCAATCCAGCCTCAGACTAAACACTTGACACTTACTAGCTGTGTGACCCTGGGCAAGTCACTTAACCCCAATTGCCTGAAAATAAAAAAATAAAAAATTTGAAAGAAAAATGGTGGGGAGCGCCTTGCTTTTTGCCTTTCTACCAGGGGCTGGCATGCAGTAGGTGCTCAATAAATGTGCGCTGATTGGCTGAGAATCCACTGATCTTTCTGAAGCAACTCGGGATGACGGGGACCATGCCAACAATCCCAGCCTCCTCAGGCTGAGGGGGCCTGGGGATCCCCCACTGCATCCCACTTCCTAAGCCACCCCCAGAACATGCAGGATGAGGACAAGGACCGCCTGCTTAATCCCAGCACTCAGTCTTGTTCAACTGCAGGCACCCCAGGACAGAGCAAACTTCTGAATGTGCTGCCAGAGGAGTGACTTTGACTCCTGCCTCTGGACACTTTAGGCAAAGCCCCTCCCCAGACCTAGGGTTCCTCACCAGTAAAACAAGAGAGGTGGGGACTAGATGTTCTGGAGGCCCCTTCCAGACTGAGGCCCAGGCTCCTGTGAGCCTAGAAACAAAGTGGCCAGCAAGCAGATGCTGGCGGTCACCCGCTGGGGATACTGCAGAGGGATTCTTGTCCAGGGACAGCTGAGTTTACTCTGAGGCCCCTTCCAACTGAAGGCATGCTGGGACGCCGGCTGAGCCGGCCCCCAAGCTCCCACTGCCCACTGCCCTGACCTGTTCTGAGGCAGCAAAGCCGAGCTCCATGGGAATCTGCCTGCCTGCGGAAGGGGGTCCCGGGACATGGGCCGTGGCCTCTGAGAGCATACTCACTCTGCACACTGCTGGACACAGCATCACCTGGTGGGTCACACATACTCAGATCTCCTGCCTTCACTCCAAGGAAGCAAAGCCCTCTCCCCGTTCTCACCCCACCTCTCTTCCTCCTTCCTTCCCTCCATCTCCCTCTGTTTCTCTCTCTTTCCATCTCCCTCTCTGTCTCTCTCTCTCCCTTCCTTCCCTCCATCTCCCTCTCTGTCTCTCTCTCTCCCTTCCTTCCC
>NW_020950172.1:1218436-1221337 GCF_900497805.2 Vombatus ursinus
TTCCTTTCCTCCATCTCCCTCTGTCTGTCTCTCTCTCCCCCTTTCTCTCTCACTCTCTCTGTCTCTCTCTCTCTCCTTCCCTCCACCTCTCTCCTCCCCCCTCCTTCTCCCCTGCCTCCCTGCCCTCTTCTCTCCCTCTCTCTCTCTTTCCCCCCTCCCTCCTCTCTCCTCTCCCCTCCCCTCCCTCTGTCTCTTCCCCAACCCAACTCTCTCTCAGATTCAAAGCTAGATCTCCTACTTCCAAGTCCAGGGCTTCTTTTTGCCTCCCCTTACCATTCCCAAAGGGTTCTCCTCGAGGCAATGCTGCCCTCCCTATTCTAAATCCCTCCAAGCCCTCTGACTTCTGGCAGATTGCCACTGTAGGCAACAGCTCCTCTTTTCTGAAGACGAGACACTAGATTTCTATGGCCTTGGGCACCCAAAGGAAAGGTGAGAAACTGGGTTAATGACAAGGACAGCGATGCTTCTGGGGTGCCTTAGGGCTGGCATTTCACTTAATCCTCCAAGCAACCCTGAGACATATGGATGACACCACAGGGGATATTCTCCTCACTTTATGGACGAAGAAACTGAGGCTCAGGAGAGTAAACTGAGGCTGAGGAACACATTCCCTTAGGATAGGGGACATTGGAGCTGGGAGGGCCCCTTGAGATCATCTCGGCCTTTATCAAACTGGAGACCAAAGTAGGAACTGACTTGCTTTGACACCAGGCCAATGACCCTGGCACCATCAGACACCCTGTATCTCATCTGTATGGTACATATGACCTATGCAGCCCAACATACATGACACATGTACACACAGAGAGGCACCGATAGATGGATAGATAGATAGACAGAGACTGCTCACCGCACGTTCAGCAGGCCAGACAGCATTGCCCAGGTGGCGTCCCTCCTCCCGCTGCTGCCTCCTTCCAGGACTAACGTCCTTTCTTCTCCTTGCTCCTAGAGAAACAAGCACAAAAGCAGAGGCCCAAGGTAAGCAGGGCAGGTCTTGTGGCCACAGCCCCTGGTAATCCCAGACTCATTCCTGGCACTTCTCAGATCTCACTGACAAACCTGACAGACAGAAGCATTTTTGGAGAAATGATGAAACATTTTTCCTTTTTTTTTTTTAAACAAGGAAATTTCCTGTCAATGACACAGAAATGAAATCCCCAGCTCCTGCTCTTAGTTACCAAAGCCTCAAGGTCGTTGAGCATCAGATTAAAAGAGCTGTGTCTTTCTGGTCTCAGTCTTACAGAGTTCTACGTCTATCCGCTCTTTGGGAAGAGTCCTGGCTCAGGGGTCAGAAGGGGTTCCAATCCCACCTTGGAAGCTTCCTACTGGGTGTCCTATCTCTGGTCAGCCCCAGAGGACATTCCTTCCAGAATCAGAATGACAATCCCACAGGGACAGGCTGTCCAACACGGGGCTGAGGTTCAGCGTGAACTGTGTCACGCTGGCACTATCCGCCTTGGTTGGCTAATGACAGAGTTGCCACTGGAAGCCAGTGGCCAGAGACAGGAAGCAGAGAGGGCCCACGGTTTGGAGAGGGGAGACCAGTGAATTCAGACTCCACCTCTGGGTCACTCTGGGCAAGACCCTTCCTGGGACTCAGTTTCTTCCTCCATAAAATGTGGCAGTTGGATAAGAAGAGACCAAGTTTGTCTCATCTCAGAATTCTATCAATGGTGAATTGGATGCTCTCTAAGCTTCCACACAGATCTAAAATTAGAGGATGCTCCTATGAAAAATTAAGACGCCTACCTCTGCCCCTTTCCAGGCGCTAACACCCCGATTTACTGGGGCCCTGGGAAGAACCAATGAAAGGCTTCCTGGCATTCCACATTACGCTCAATGTTGCCTGGCCTCTCTGGTGGTTAGATCCCAGAGCATGGCTCAGTCCTAACTGACAGCAGTTCATTGAGATAATCACTTGGAAAGAGGGAGGAAGGAGGAAGAGAAGAAATATTCTTGAGTAAGTATGTAGTGATCGCTGTGTACCAGGCATTGTGCTAAGTGCTTCACAAATTCCATCTCATTTTTTCCTCACAACAACCCTGGGCAACAGATGCTGTAATTGCTCCCATTTTGCAGATGAGGAAACTGAGGCAGACAGAGCTTAAGTGATTTGCCCAGAGTCACACGGCTACTAAGTGTCTAAGGCTGAACTTGAACTCAGGTCTGACTTCAAGCCCAGCATTCTATCCACCGCGCCATCTAGCTGCCACTGAAGAAAAGCAGGGACCTTTTCTTCTTGACAAATCTGAAGACAATTTCAATTGGCCTGGTTGACTAGAGTCAGTCATAGTTTAGATGTCCTTGTTGAAGGGCCACGCGGCTAGAGCGCTGGAAGCGGCGTCCAGGAGACCCACGTATCAATCCCTTTCTGGTTGTTGTTTCCTCTGTGTGACCCTGGATATGTCGCTTAACCTCTGAGCCTCAGTTTCCTCGTCTGTAAAATGATGATAATAATAGGACTGCTCTTCCAGGGTTGTGGTAAGGGTCAAATGAGATCACAGATGGGAAGCATTAAGGCCCTGCGGAAGCACTGACCAGCACCATGATCACATCTCTGATCACACAGACAGAACACACAGCACTGGATCCGGGGTCAGTAATACTGCACAACCAACTCTGAAAGACCTGGGCGCTCTGACCCACGCCCTGACCGACCACAATTCCAGAGGACAGCCAGAGAGCTCAGAGGCAGAGCCAAGCATAACCTCCCCTCCCCCTCTCCTCTCTCTCTCTCTTCTCTCTCTCTCTCTCTGTCTCTCTCTGTTACTGTCTCACCTTCTCTTTCCTTCTGTCTCCTTCTCTGTCTCCTCTCTCTCTCTCTGTCTGTCTCTCTTCTTCTCTCTGTCTCTGTCTCTCTGTTACTGTCTCTCCTCTTTCCTTCTCTCTCTCTCTCCTCTC
>NW_020950172.1:1221347-1231090 GCF_900497805.2 Vombatus ursinus
CTCTGTTACTGTCTCTCCTCTTTCTTTCTCTCTCTCTCTCTGTCTCTCTTCTTCTCTCTGTCTCTGTCTCTCTCTGTTACTGTCTCTCCTCTTTCCTTCTCTCTCTCTCTCTCTCTCCCATTTCTTTTGCATGACTTTACCCATTTGTAAGGGATTTTGTTTTTCTTGCCTACTCAATGGGTGAGAGAGGGGGAAGGTGAGGGAAAGAATTTAGAACTGAAATGAAATTGAATTTTGAAATAAAGAGAGACCTCCAGATTCTGTTCCAGCACTTAACAATTCTGTTACACCCCACTGTCACTGTGGGGGTCAGTCATATCCTATCTCTGAGCCTCAGTTTCTCCATCTGCAACATGGGGGCAAATAATCCTCATATTACATACCGACAGGTTAGTTGTGTAGAAAGTACTTTGTAACCTTAGAAGATCTGTGAAAATGAAAGGTTTCCCAAGAGAAGAGAGGCTTCTGCCAGAAACTAAACAGATTTCAAATAGAAACTGAGGACTGATAGTCCTTCATTCCACAAGCACTTATGAAGTACCTACTGTATGCAGGGCCCTGTGCTAGATACCATGCTTACATGTAGCCTTTTTGAAAATATGAATGGGGGCAGCGAGGTGGCACGGTGGATAGAGCACCAGCCTTGGAATCAGGAGGACCTGAGTTCAAATTCAGCCTGAGACACTTGACACTCACTAGCTGTGTGACTCTGGGTAAGTCACTTAACCTCAATTGCCTCACCAAAAAAAAGAGAAAAGAAAACACGAACCAGTTCAGTCCAAAGCTCCTATAGCCTGGCAGACATTTTCAGAAATGGCCAACCTGCAGGGCCAAGGCCACAAAGGCGCATGCAAAGCATTGCACCCAGGGAGCCAACACTTTCCCTTCTGACCCTCCCTAAAATGCTCTGTTTGAGCACCGATCAGGAATTCCACCAATGGTCTAGAACAGCCTTTGTCCTGCATCTTGGTGCCCAAGATGAGCGAAGGGTTTCAAGCATCCTCAGATGCCAGAAGGGCCTCAATCTCAGCCAGCCATGTTATTAGAGTCCCAGGGTACCTAGACTATCCTAGGCTTATGGATGAAGAGCTGGAAAGGGGCTAGTTGGTGTTTAGTTGTGTCTGACTCTCTGTGACCCCATCTGGGGTTTCTTAGCAGAGATGATGGAGAGGTTTGCCATTTCCTTCTCCAGCTCATTTTAAAGATGAGGAAACTGAGGCAAACAATATTAAGTGACTTGCTTAGGGTCATACAGCTAGTATGTGTCTGTGGCTGGATTTGAACTCAGGTCCTCCTGACTCCAGGGCTGTCCCTCTATCCAAGGCACCACCTACCAACTGCCCCGGGAAGGAGGCTTAGAGATCATTAACTCCAATTTCCTCCTTCCACAGAGGAGGAAACCGAGCCCAGATAGAGGAAGTGACCTACTCAAGCCTCGAAGGCAATGTGTAGGGAGCTGGTATTTGAACCCAGAACTTGACACCAAGTCCTGGGTTCTTTAGACTGTGAGCTCCTGAAGGGCATCAATGCATCTCCAGAGTGCAGCACACAGTAGGCACTTAATCAATGCTTGGCCTTGTTCTTAGCCCTGATGCAGAGGGCCAAGATTCTGTCGGGACTCAGCCCGCCTCCACGTGACCTTGGGTAAGTCCTTTCCCTATGGCAGAGGGGACAGGAGCCAAAGCTGGAGCCCCTTTCTGGTCCATCACTTCCCCAGCACTGCCCACTGGCAGGCAGGCACCTTCTACCTCCAACCCTTGGGTGCCGGGAGCCAATTAACCTTCACAAAACACCAGAAGGGAAGAGGGCTCAGAAGATTAACCCTCTTGCAGGTGCAAAGAGGTGAGATGCCTGGCCCTCGGCCGCAGGAAGTGGGGAAGAGCCCATGCAGGCTCTAACTGGTGCGCAATTAACTCCCTGTTGGCCTCTCCCTGTGAAGCGCCCTACTGTCCTAAAGGGCTTAGCTCACATGAATTATAAGCAAGAGGTAAGCATTAACAGAAAGGAAGCATATTGCAGTGGGAACACAGGACCAGAAGGCAGACAGCTGGGGTTCCAACTGAAGCCCCGTGTTTGATGTTCTAAGGCCCCTCCCAGCCTTGACGTTCCCTGTTCTAAGCTGCCTTCTAGCTCTGACGTTCCCTGTTCTGAGTTCCCTCCCAACTCTTGCATTCCCTGTTCTGAGCTCTGACATTCCCTGTTCTAAGGTCCAGCCCTGCCATTCCCTGTCCTGAGGCCCCTCCCAGCTCTGACATTCTGTGAATCTATGTGGCAGCTGGGCTCAAGGATGCTTTTAATCCACTCACATGCAAGTGTTCAGTCAAAAACAAACAAACAAACAAACAAACAAACAAAAAAAGATTTCAAGAAAAACACAAACCCCTAGTTGGACCCTCCCCACAAACTCCCAACTGCCCCTCCTCCATAACCTGCTATAGCCTAATTTGAACCACCCAACTTGGGGTACCTGAATCAGCTGGCTTCTATGTCCACACCCCTGGATGCCACACTTCTCAACCAGTGCTAACTTCTCAACCAGTTATCAAATCTCAATATGAGACCACGCTCCCCCCAGCCCCTACCCCCCAAGCCGCCAGGGTGAGCACATCCATAATTTAATTACCTTAGAACATTGTCAGAAATAGAAAGCAGAGCTGAGCTGGAAAACACAGAGCCCAGCTTGATGGGGGCTGCCAGACAGAGCATGGGGGGCAGTGCTCCTGCACCTCTGAGGCCCCGAGGAGGAGAAGAGGAAATTGTATGTGGGGCTCCACGGGCCAGACTGTCTGGGCGGCTCAGCCTAGCCTTTCTCCATAGTAAATATCCCACTGCTATGGGAGGGGGGGAAAGGCAGCCTCTTCTGCTCCCTCCCTCCCCACCCCCACGCTGGGCAGGGGGGCTGACAGAATCGCAGCTGCAGGGCTCAGGCTTATCACCTCCCCATTCTGGGACTCAGTTTCCTTCTCTATAAAATGAGACTAGACATGGCTGCTGAGACCTCGCTCAGCTACATTCTCTGGCATTTAGAAGCTAAGAGAACCTTCAGGATTAGCTGGCCCAGCTTTCTCCCTTCACTGAGATCCAGTGGGAGAGGGGACCTGCTCAAATCCTGACCGTAAGTCCCTGAGTGGGAACCCAAAGCCAGCTCAGATAATGCCCCTCCCAGTGGGAAGCTGGCTTTCCTGCCATGTCCATTCAGGGTTGTTCTGCTCAGACTCCACCCTCAGGCTTTCCCAGCAAACCTCAGGGTCTGCCCAGCCCCAACCTGAAAAGTGAGTGTGCAGCAGCTCACTGAGATGAAAAGCCCCCCCACTGGCAGGCTGGAGGAGCCCTCACTTTATAGAGGAGGGTGCTGGGATTCAGAGAAGGACAGGGACCTACCCAAGGTCACCCAGCCAGGCAGGGGCAGAGTCTAACCAATTCCCAGGTCCCTAAGTCCCAGGTCCCTAAGTATGGGGTGAGAGATGGGCTGAAGGCTGGGGGTGGGGGAGGGAGTCACCAGCTGCCTGCTAATTTCTGGACCTTCCTACTCCTATTCTAGGGGCTTAAGTGGAAAGACTGGGAGGTAGGCTTTCTCTGCTGGCCACTCCTCCTCCACATCAAAGGACCCCAAAAGCTTTCTGGGAACCAGGGCGTCTCTTTGAAGGCTTCAGAGGAGGCGTGGAAAGCAAGCCAGCCCAGTCTGAGCAGCCCCTCAGCCTTTGGAGAGGATTCAGATCCAGAAGCCCCAAAGCCTCGAGCCCAGTGTGGGCCTGGATCTTTGGACCAGTCAGTATGTAGCGCATCCATCCACCGAAAGCAAGAGGAAATGAAAGTATGGCGTGGCAGCTTCTCACAGGAGTTTGGAGCTGGCTCAGCGCCTCAGCACCTTGCTGCACCTCCCCCCAAGTCTTGCGATCTCAGGGTCACAAGAGCCTTAGAAGTCAGCCAGCCCAAACCCCTCCTCCCACAAAAGAGCCCGCCAAGGCTTTGCCCAAGGTCACATAAAGAATTAGCAGCAGAGCTGGAAATCAGATCTGGGTCTCCTGACTCCACAGCTGGACTTCCTCTCTGTCCCAGGAGCAGCCTCACCATTCTGTATGCGGGTGACCCGAAGCTCTTCCTTCATCACCTGAACTTTTCTTGGAATAAAAATAGACTTGACTGTCTAGTGGCTTTTCTGAATTGAGCGTTAGGTGGGGGATTGGCGCAATTCACTGGACAGAATAGAAGCCTCACTGTGGAAGGACTGGCAAAAAAGTGCAAGGTTGGTGCTGCTGAGGATTGACCTGGTGGTCTAGACAGCAATTTAGAGTTATGCAAAGAAAGAGGACTCTAATGGCCATACCTTTGGTGTAGAAATCCCCCTACCAGGCATCTACCCCAGGGAATCTAGAGAGAGAAAGAAAGGTCCCATGGGCACCACAGTCATCCCAGCAGCACTGGTCTGGAAGCAAAGTAGATGCCCCTCCATCGGGGAAGGACTAAACCAGTTGTAGAGCATGAATGGAGCAGCATAAACTGTGCTGTGAGAAATGATGGACACGAGAATCCCAGGAAGAGATGCATGAACTGATGCAGAGTGAAGCTAGCAGCACCAAGGGAAAAATTGATATATACAATGACTGCAACAAAACCAGTGGGGGTGAAGGAGAGACGGGGCGAGGGGGAGCGAGCAAAAAAAGAGAAAAGAAAAGAAATTTAACTGGGCAATTCCGTGACCAAGCTTGGCCCCTCCCCCCACAAACCACATTTCCAGGAAAGGATAAAGGCCTGGAAATCACCCAGAAAAATGCCTCAGTTCTCTACCCAGCAAGTTCTCATAAGGTCCTGTCCTCTCAGCCGAGCGGATGCCAATCATGTGGATGAGGGATGGGCACTGGACTGGATGACCAAGGGCACTCTCTCCTGCTCCAGATCTCTTCATTTGATGACCTGATAGCCAGTCAGTGGGGAGAAGCCATGTGGCAGCCGAATCCAGTGCAATATAAGGAAGAACTTTCCGGTAACCAGAGGGGATTGGGCCAGCTCCCTCCAGTTCTGAAGCAAGGCTCCTACGGCAGGGCTGATCCCCAGGACACTTATTGAGGTACTGGGCAAGGATCTCTCCCCCTCACCAGCCTCTACCTCCAAACAGTCATTGTGGAGCCAAACCAAGGCATCCTCAGATTGAGGAGAGCCATCCACCCCCGGCCCAGATGCTTGCTCCCTGGCCCATCCCCCCAAGTCTCTATCGGCTTTCCCCACGGAAACTGGTCCTACTGAAAGTCCTTGCATCTGGGCCTTCATGTTCTTCTAAATGATGGGCAGGACATAGCCTCAATTTATGGGCAAAAATATCGGGGAAAGGAATCTGATCCAGCCTCACATGTTATTTTGGTTTTGATGACTGAGACCCCCGAGGGATAGAAAACAGATTGTACGGAACGGGTGGCGCTCCAGCCTCGAGCCAGCCGGACAGATGTGCGGAGGACACACAAAACCAGATGTTTCCTTTCCTTCAGTGCTCTGGTGAGGCGATAGTTAGACACTAGAGCAGGATGGTAGAGACCCTGGGTATCCGTGGCTGCCTCACCCTGTCCCTGAAGTGGGGAACAGGACTTCACCCACACGCCCCAGGTAGGCAGTTTTTATAGAATGTATCACAAACAATCTAACAGCTCATGGGATCAAAATAACACCTCACAGGACTCCAGCACTTGGAACATGGAAAAGGCCTCCTTTCTCAATCATTCTCAGTTCCAGGCTCTGGCTTAGAACATCTCAAATGTGCGTCAGAGAAGAGGTGAGGGTCCATGCGCTACGTGAGCGCTGTTATCTATGGCAACTTAACTCTCTGAAAGTTCAATACACGTTGAGGTCATCTTTATGCTACTGTGTTAAGGTCTGTGGGATTTTTCAGCACTGTTTTTTCATACGGACAAAAGGTTGGATTTTTATGCTTTACAACCCTTTGAAGGTGTGTCTACATAGGTACACATGTACATATTTATGTGTGTGTGCATCTATACTCTGGACAGATTCTTCAATTGTATGTTGGGTAGAAGGTGCGTCTTTTCCAGTAAATAGATCCATTACCATGGGGCTCATCTGTACTTCAGGAGAGATGGACAAAGGGACAGGCTTCCAGGCATCTGGAGCACACCACCCTGCAGTTAGAACCCAGAGCCAGGAGGCAGCCACAGTAGCACCAAGGTCCACTGACCTGGGTTCTGCTCTTGGGCTGCTGGGTGACCTTGGTCTCTTCTCTTCCCGGGCCTCAGTCTATTAATCTGCAAAGGGAGCTTGGAAGATCTAAGGTTCCATGTTCTTACTCCTTCCCAAAGGAGAGAGCACTACTGCTGTGTGAGTGTGTGTGTGTGTGTGTGTGTGTGTGTGTGTGTGTGTGTGTGAGAGAGAGAGAGAGACAGAGAGACAGAGAGACAGAGAGAGACAGGGGGGGAAGGGAGAGACAGAGAGAGAGAGAGAGAGAGAGAGAGAGAGGAAAGGGAGAGACAGAGAGAAGAAAGGGAGAGAGAGAGAGACAGAGAGAGAGAGAGACAGAGAGAGAGGAAAGGGAGAGAGAGAGAGAGAGAGGAAAGGGAGAGACAGAGAGAAGAAAGGGAGAGAGACAGAGAGACAGAGAAAGAGTGACAGACAGAGACAGAGCGATAGAGACAGAGACAGAGACAGAGAGACAGACAGACAGACAGACAGAGACAGAGACAGAGAGAGAGAGGAAGAAAGAGAGCACTCCACTGGGGGAAGGGAGAAAATGTACACAGAAACTCATAGGTGGGTGAATGGATGAATTAATGAATAAATGAATAAATGAATGAATGAAAAGAGCTGCTCACACTTCTCAGTGTGTGGTGTTTGTCCCCTAATACAAAAATGGTAGCAGGTCATACAGTACTTACCAGGCCTCTACCACAGCCCAGGGACCTGGGGAGCATGTACAGAGTTCAAAGCTGGTCCTTGCCCTCAGGAAGCAGACAATTTAGTTTGGGCAATCAGCATGGGCCAGGGTAATTTGCTCTACACACGAGAACACAGGGAACCTCAGGACTGTGTTCGAGTCTCAGCTCTGCCCCTCCCTGGCTGGGTGACTCTGGGCCAGGGACTTCCCCTCTCTGGGCCTCAGGATTCTCTCCTTTCAAATAACCGAGTGAGCTCAGTGACTGCTAAGAACCCCTCCAATTCAGACCCCATCTTCTCTAAACATTTTTGCTTAGTCCCTAGCTAGGCTGTGAAGTTCTTGAGGGCAGAAGGACCAGGGCACAGATAAGAGATTTGAAGCCAAAAGGGACATTTTTGATTTCCTCATTTTACAGATGAGGAAACTGAGGCCTCAGAGATTAAATAACCTGACCGGCGGCAGGCTCTTGGTCAGGTAATGGATGGAGACGTAGGTCTGACTGGCCTTTCTGCTCTCCCTCCTCCCCTCTGCCTCTGAGAAACCTCAGATTCCTTCAAGGCTCAGCTCAGATGTTACCTCCTCCAGGGGTCTTTCCCGATCCCCAGCCCATCCATGTACCATGCTGCCTTCTAGTTATCTAGATTGCTGGGCTGGAAATCAATCAGCTGTGAATGAAGGAACAAGGCCCATGCCATCCTCCATGTCCCAAGAGGCAGGTTATGACTGAGTCACCATCATCACTGACTACTAGAACCACCAGTGATCCTAGCCTCAGCACTGAAAGGGGCTTTGGGGTTCCCTTGGCCAAAAGGAACTGGCCATGCCCCCTGGAGACCCAGGCCCGCAGGCCATTGTGCCAGGTGTCCACAGCCCTTTCTAAGTCTCTGTTCCTTCCTCCACTCTCTACAGGGCACCCCTGGAGGAGAATTTGATTGGATTCAACTCCCTGAACACTGATAAAGAGCTCACCTTGTCCAGGGTCTGGTTCTGGGGAAACAGGCCCAGCCCACAAGGAGCTTTCAATCGAATTGTGGGGAGGAGGCTATAAGGGGAGGCGAAGGACACATGCCCAAGACCCTCTGAGGAAGTGGGGAGTGAGACGTGTGCAGAGGAAACCTGAGAAGGGAAAGGCTGTTTTCATGGGCAGCGTCTCAGATCCTTCTGGACACGCCATTTCCTTCTCAACCATCCCCCACCCTTTTAAAATACTGCCTGAATCACTGCTCCCTGAATGGAAGGGGAGGGGCCTGGTTGGGCCACAGAGGGCTCCCTTGTACTGGAAGGAATGAAGCAGCCCAGGGAGGTGAGAGGCAGCACTCCCCAAGACCACCATCAGCTTGGAGGGATTGACCCAAAGTTGGGCACCACCACCACCCCAGCAACTGCCTCTGGGCCCCTGAGGACCCCAAACTCATCCTGCACCCCCAAAGATGCAGTTTCTTGGACCATGAACATCTGTGTGTGGGGGGGGGTGATGAGATATCTCTAGAAAGTGCAGGCTCCCAGGAGTCAGAATGGGGGTAGAGGCTGCATGCTCTTCCCAGCGGGGGGCCATTTTTGTCTTGTCTCCCCCCTCTCCTACCAGAGTGCCTGGCCTACAAGAAGCACTTCATACATCCTTATTGAATTGATCTAAAGTAATCTTGGAGATGACTGGAGGGGGGAAACTGAAGCCCAGAGAGGTACAGGAGCTGGGAACAACCCAGCGACTCCAAGGGCCCCAGGGACTCCTATAGACTGCCTGAGCACAGAGAAGACAAGTGAGGCTCCTCCCAAGCAGGGGCAGCATCCCCCTAAAGCACGCCTTCAAAGCCCCCACTTTCATGGCCAAGCCTCGGGCTCCTTCCTCCTCCTCCTGCACCAGATCTCAACCCAGGTGAGGTGGAAGAGGTGAACAAGGCCATTCCCCTGGCCTAGCCCCTTCTTCCAGGGAGCCTGCTTGGATTCTGACTCCGCTCCATATCAGCGGCAAGACGTCAGTCCCCAGGAGGTTCCAGTCAGATAAGGGATCATGCAAGTCATATTATCCACCCTGCAAAGCAGAGGAAACCAGGGCAGGACATCATATGCCTTGCCCAGTGTCACAGCCAATGGGCATCTACAGCAGCATTTGAACTGAGTTCTTCTAACATCAAGTCCAGTGGGCTGTGGGCCACAAGCTTAGTGTCAGAAGGGACCTCAGAAACCACCTAGTGCAACCTTCTCATTTTACATATGGGGAAACTGAGGCCTCAGGAGGTTAAGGGTTCCTTCTACTCCCCCCAGATATCTGCAAGGACCCTTCAGTGATGCCACAATGGATAGGCTAACTGACCGACTGACTTTTCCTTGGGGACACAGTCATGGGCCTGACCACGCAGACCCCTCCTGAGATAGCAGCACTTACCACCGGGTTTCGTTTCATCCTCACTGACCTGGTTGGAACACATAATCCCAAAGATCGAGGAGCCTGGACCTTATGTCAGCAGGGAACGTTAATCACCTTAGAAACCAAAGCTCTTCTCACCCTTGTCCCTCGCTCCAACATTCAGCTCTGATTCAGCCCCTGAGCCAATTAGCAGCATCTGTCAGGACAGACTGGGCCAGTTGTGGAGAGGGCAGAGATGTCCAGAGAAGCTGCAGGGAGCCATTGCCACGCTTAGCCCCCTTTACATGGGTAAGGACAGGGCTAGGTTAGATGCCCCTCTCCCTCACCAGCTCTACCATTCTGTGTTCTAAGGCCCTCCCAGCTCTGACATCCCCTGTTCTAAGGCCCCTCCCAGCTCTGACCTTCTCTGTTCTAAGGCTCCTCCCAGCTCTGACCTTCCCTGTTCTAAGGTCCCTCCCAGCCCTGACCTTCCCTGTGCTAAGGCCCCTCCCAGCCCTG
>NW_020950172.1:1231100-1253112 GCF_900497805.2 Vombatus ursinus
AGGCCCCTCCCAGCCCTGACCTTCCCTGTGCTAAGGCCCCTCCCAGCTCTGACCTTCCCTGTCCTAAGGCCCTCCCAGCTCTGACCTTCCCTGTTCTAAGGCCCTTCCTAGCCCTGACATGCTATAACATTAACCTTTATCAGTCTAGGGGAACAATACTGCTGATATGACATTTAACAGAGTATCCTTATAAAGAAAAAAATATGCCATACCCCATCTTATCGATTCCTAACAGAAAAATGAGGTAGATGCCATGGGATGGTATAGACCTAAGCCCATTTCAATGTTAGCTGCGTGCTAGCCTGAGGGTGAAGAAAGCCAGCTCTGCCAAAACTGCTTTGTGACCTTGGACCAGTCCTTCCATTCTTCTGACTCTCTCCAACTATAAACTATGGAAAATCAAGATGCTGCCACCTTCTTCACAGGCAGGGCTGGCTGGGGGGTCCCAAGGGACGCTGGAGGCCCTGAGCCCAGATCCAACCCCCAGCTCCAAGTCCGTACTCTCTCCAGCACCCTGAGTTGCTAAATGTAGCTATAGGGCAGTGATGCCAACCAACTTAAGATGACTTGCCTTTGGGAAACACTGAGGACCCTGCTGGGCACCACACAGCAAGTTGGCAATGATACTGTCAGACTGAGGGAGCATGCCAGGGGTGTGAGTGACATTCCTTCCTATGATATACATGGATGCACCTCACAATTCACATTACATACATATTACATACATGTATCTTGTAACACACATATGGAGGGTCTATGTAACAAGCCGCCCCATCAGGATTCTCTAGTCCCCCTGGGAGGCCCAACTCTGCCCTCAGGTCTCAACAGCAAGGATCCATCTGTCCCTGGGGCAAAGGTTAAGGGATTAGGAGCCAACCTATCCTTCCTTGGTCAATAAATCCTTCCAAATTTGAAGACAACCACCTGACCTCATCCCTTAACTTCATTTTCTTGCCCTGCCCCCTTTTTTCCTGAGGAAATGCACCTCCTTATGCCAATATTCCCACCGTTCTAAACCACATCCTAAACCATAGCCCTAAGCTACATCCTAAGCCAAGGCCTCTGCTCAACCATAGCTGTGGGTATTGCCCCGTTATTGGAAACCCCACATGTTCGTTTTTGTTTTTTACAAGGAGTAGGGACGGGGGAAGAAGGAAGGACGTAAAAAAAGGCTCAAAGCATTCTCTCCATTGTAGATGATGAAATACGGGTAGGTAAAGAATGGTTATCAGTGCTTTCACACCCATCGCAATACAAGTCCTAATAAGGGACAAGGAGCATTTCTCCCTCATCTAGCTTTCTTTGCTCAGATGTTAGGGTCTGCTGCCTTAGCCTCGGAGAAAGAGAGCTGGGTCCAGGTCTCAAGGCCATGAATAGGAGCCCCGGTCCTGCTGCTCACCCCTGTGACCTTAGGAAATTCACCCCCCTCCTCTTGGCCTCATCCTCCCCATCTGGAAAAAGGAAGGAGTTGAAATATTTGCCAGGGACCCAAAGCTCAAAGGGACAGAGAACCTGATAAACAGCTCAGTCAAGGTCCCAGCAACTACCGCGTTAAGCTGAACTTCCATTTCAGTAAATGTAAATGCCACTGAGGTTCCATACATGATGGGCAAGGTATGGCTGGATAGTAGGTGGGCCCCCAGGCAATTCTCAAAGAAGCAAATCAAGGCCTGATAGAAGGAAAAGCTTCCTAAGCCTTTAGCAGCATCCCCCCAGAGCAATGAACGGGCTGTGGAGAAGCCAGAGTGCTCCCCTCAAAGGGGTGCTCCAGCAAGGCCCCTTGTGGAGGGGCCTCTCGGCCCGGTGCAGGCTGGCCTCGATGTCTGAGGATCTCAGGGGTCCCTTTAAGCTGAGAGCCCATGATGCCCAAGGCCCTTTCCATCTGGGACATTCCAGTCCCCCAGGAGAGAGGCCCTCAAGCCTCAGTATCCCTGAAGGGGTGGGCAGGGGCTGCAATAGGTAAATATTAGGGAGTGGCATGTGGCCACACATGCCAGGGAACAAGATTCTGTTGCACCTTTCAACCAAAATTACCTGCATTTTAAAGCAGAGTTCACTGTTCCCTCTTTCTCTCCCTTGTGAGCCATGGAAAATTAGGTATTTGGAGTGTTCATGCCATCTTTGACTCCAAGAATCTCTGGAAAACACTCAATGCTTTCTATATGTGAACGAGGCTGTCATTCTTCCAGGGAAAACCAGAGAAGGATTTCATAAGATGTGTGTCTGCAGGCTTTTACCAGAAGCCCATGGAGGGGCCAATGGACTAACTCACCTTCATCTGGGCCACTTGGCGCCCATTGGCTGTAAATGAGGTTAGCTGCCCAAGATGGTGGCCATCCCTTAGGGCTGGCAAAGCCTCACCTTCACGAACAGTCTATCATCCCCGTTTTACACATGATGAAACTGAGGCTCAGAGAACAGAAGCTCAGGAAGTCTAGTTCTGACCCCAGGTTTCCCAACTCCGAAGCTCATGGCTGCTTCCTCCTCCAGCCTATGAGCACTTTCCCAACGGCTGAGGACAAATGCTAATAACAACTGCAGTGTGTGAGTTTACAAAGTACCTCCTGAGAACAGTCCTTGGAGAAGGATATGGAAGGACTGTTATTCCCAGGGAGGAAACCGAGGCACAGAGTGTAGGTGTAGGCCTTTGCCTGAGGTCACACAGCTAAGAAGGGTCAGGCTTGCCATTCAAACTGAGGTTTCTCCTAAGTATTTTCACCACACTGCAGTATCAGCCAGTCTCCTCCTAGTGTCTGGAGAACCCAAGAAATGAAAAGCCCCAAAGCCTGCTAAGATGGACCGATTCAGGGCAGGGACTGATGGGAGCAGGGAGACACAGGATTACTTTGTCAAAATCTTGGCTTTCCTTCCACACAGAGCAAGGCTCTCTCTGCATACAGTAGGCACTTACTAAACGTTTCTTGTGACTCAGTGAATGTCTCTCTTTTGGGCTCTGTATCCTCAGGGCTTAGCTCCATAGGAAGAACTCTGGGTTTTGCTTTTTGTACATTCAAGCATTCAGTTGTTCATTCCTGCTCATTACTAACTCCTCCACATCCCAGGATCTGCTCTTGTGTCTTCCCAGGTCCATCCTGCTTCTCCTGGGAGTGGGGGGGGGGTGGTTCATGACTCTTCAGAAAGCCAGGCCAGGCTCGTTCCCAAACCTTCTCACACTTTTCTCAAATGCCCTGCTCCTAAATCTTTGGCAGTGAAGACGTGGCGTGTCAGGGCACACCAGGGCTTCCTTTTGATGCCTGAAATAGTGTAACTGTGCCTGTGGTCAGACCAGCAAGCCATACCTTGCCAGGGAGCTTTTGGCACCAAGAAGAGATTTTCTCTTAAAATATGTGGAGTCAGCTTTTTAGGGGGAAGATTTATTGGCATCTCTGGTTTACAGGATGCGCCACAGATTCAGGGGTGAGAGGGGCTGAGGGCCCTGTCACATGCACAGAGTAGGGACAGCTATGACCAAGCCCAAACATGTCTCTGGAAAGCCAGAGGGCACATCTGAGGCCCAGAAATTCAGCACGAGATACACAGCAGCTCTCTTCAGGTAGATGGAGAGACCACAGCATCAAGTAAAGCTTTCCAAGCTACAAAACCAGAAGGAAGGTACGAGATTATCCAGTCCAGCGTCCTCATCGCTACCGGCCCCCACAACATGGAAGCCCCTCGAGGCAGACACAGTTTCACTTTGTCTCCTATTCCCAATCCTGGCACAGTGACTGACAGTTACTAAATGCTTGGAGGCAGAGACTCAGACAGTGGCCAAGGTCACACAACTAATTATCGATGGAGCAGATCCTGGAAGCCAGGGCCCTTCCTACTGCTGGGCTCTTCTCAAAGGTGCCAGGAAGCTGTGGGGCAGCAGGTTCGGAGGCACGTGATCAGTCGGTCATTCACCGTGCTGGAGATACAAGCAAGAGCCGTTCATTACAACCCTCAGAGGTCCGCTAAGCCCGGCCCTCCCCTCCACATGAGGAAACTGAGGTAGAGACAAAGTAGCTGCCCCAGGTCACACACTGTGTGTGCACGTCAGGGTCATGATCACAATAATGATCATAAAAGCTCCCACATCTATCGGATGCAGAGGTTCACAAAGCGCTTGGCGTGTCATCTGCATGTCGCCGTATCTCCTGACATTGCCGAGAGGGCAGCGCTAGGATTATCTCCATTTCACAGACGAGCCCAAATGGCCGGGCCAGGGTCACAGACAGGAAGGCCGACGCTAGCCTCCAGGCCTTGGGACTCCGCATCTGGCTGGGCTCTTCTCCACCTCATCCACAGCTTGTGGTGGGATGGGGGGCAGACTCTTCTGGGTCCCAGGGTGTCCTCTTGCCAAAAGGACAAAAGCCGGCTGGTATCTGAGGCCAGAGCAGCTGTCCTCGGAGTCTCTAAGGGTGCTGATACTCGGCAGGCCTGGGTGAGGTGCCCGGGGTGCACTAACAAGGGCACCTGGGAAATTCGGGGTGAGAGGGGAAGGCGCACCAACAGGAGTATCTTAGAACTAAGTGAGGCGCGGGGGAAAGGAGAACTAACAGGGACAGATCGCAACCTTTGGGTGAGGAATTTCCAGTGAGGGCAGCACACTAATAGAGGCATCTCAGAACTTCTGGGTGAGGCGTGGTGGGGAGGGGGAGGTGTGCAGTAACAGACACAGATCGGAACTTCTGGGCGAGGCACCAGGGATAGAGGTAGCTCAGAATTTGTGGGTGAGGTGGAAGGGAGCACACTAATAGAGGCATCTTGGAACTTGGCGCGGAGGGCACACTAACAGGGACAGATGGGAACTTCTGGGTTGGTTCCTTTAAAAAAAAAAACCCACGATGAGTATTGGCTGTCGTCATTGTAGACTTACCAACCAGCAGCCCGAGCACTCCCGCCCACACAGAACAGACAAAGAGGAGCCTCTCGCTTTGGGGGGCATTTGGATTCCCACGCTTTTTAGAGCAAACCCACATTGTACAAGCTGCTCGTCAATAACTGCTTCTTGGGCTCCCACTTTACCACTGCCTGCTTGGGACAGATCTAGATGTCCACAGCATCGGCTCCAGTTCTCTCATTTTACAGAAGAGGAAACTGAGGCACAGAGAGGGGGTTGGACTTGGCCAGATCCCACAGGCAGGAAGTGGGAGACTTCCTGTCTTCAAATCCCAGGCTCTCCTCTCTGTGGGCGACCGCATCTCTGCTACTCTCGGGCTGGGATACTGTGGGCCACTCACCACTCTGACTGCCATAATCCTCCTCTATCGCACTGAAAAGATAATATCTATGTCCCTCCGTTGCAGGATTGCTACAAAAGAAGCTCTTTGTAAATCCAATGTGTCAAAGACATGAGAGCCTTCATTGCTGATACAATTCAGAGACTTCGACCAGCTCTGACATCCTCTGTTCTTAGGTCCCTCCTATCCCTGTGTTTAAAGAGCCAGACTAGCCTTGACGTTCAAGGCTCCTTTGAGGAGCCTGGTTCCAGACCTAGCTGAGGTTCATTATTGATACTAAATCATTTCATTTCCCACCTTCTGGAATCACTCCCAGGTAGGATTCACAGGTTTCTGATTATTCCCCAAGGGGACGAGACAGCCTTTTTGAAAAATGCCAACTCTTGCTTCCTGCCACAATTTCCAAGCTCTAGTGACCCACTTTAGAAGCCCATTCCAAAGGACTCACTCAGCAAGTTTCCCAAACTCTCCCCACCACCCCCTTGCCAGCAAGAACAAGAGTCAGATGCTCAGGGAGACCCACATGACCAGGCTTCCTCACAGACCCCCTATGCCGGACACTCGCTGTTTCCTCGCCATGTCCCCGGACTTCTGCCAAAATGCCACTACTCCCCCAATCCGAACTCCACAGCCCGTCACACCTTGCTGTTCAGAAACCTCCAAAGGCTTCCTATTACCCATGGCAGAAAGCCCAAACCCCCGAGCCCGGCATTTAAAGCCCTATAAAACTGGGCTCCCCAGGGCTGGGGCATTGGGAGACCAGTGGTCGAATTTCAGTGCTGGGAGGGCCTTCAGAGACTAACAAGGTCACCTCTCACGTACAGAAGAGGAAACTGAGCCCCGGTGGGAGCAGAGACCTTCCAGTAACAGGACTCACCTCCCTCGACTCGTGCTCAGCAATTTTTTTGTGCCAACTGAGGGTCTTACCAGGACGCCAAATAAATACAAGGTCCACATGAGACCCTCTGTGAATTGAGTTCAGCCAGGACACAATACATAGGAGTGAGTGACCCAGTGGGACGGGCCCAGGGCCTCAGTGACCATCAGTATAACCAGCAGGCCTGGCCAGGCCAACCCTTCTTTTTAGCTCCCCTGGTTTGGTTTCCATGAAATCTGTTGATGGGTCTCATAAATGCTGGCCCAGAGGGAGCTGGGGTTGTGAAACTGCCCACAGAAAGTCCAGAGTGCGGAGAGGAAATGAAGGCTATTTTCATAGCAAAAACAACGGCCACACATATTCAATATTTGGAATGCTAATCTAATATTTTAGAGGTGAAATAACAGAAGCATTAAAATTTTTCTAAGGGAAATCCAACTGCCAACACTTGGGAGACCAGAATTTTATGGAATACAGTTTGGGAAAGACTTAAATACATCTTCTGATATAGATCAGGGGACATCAGGGCTGGAGGGACCTCAGAACAGCGGATGTCAGAGCTGGGAGGGACTTTAGAACAGGGGATGTCAGAGCTGGGAGGGACCTTAGAACAGGGAATATCAGAGGTGGGAGGGACCTTAGAACAGGGAATGTCAGAAGAGAAGAGACTTGCTCAAGGTCTCAAAGAAAGTCACTGGGGAGGAGCCAGGACTTACCAGGGATCTTCCCACTGGGCAACATGGTTTCCCTACTTCTGACTTAAAGACAGCTGGGGAGCTGGTCTGGATGCCACACCTGCTCTTCCTGGGTACAAAATATCGCCATGGAGGGCACAACTAACGCCAGGCACTGCAAACTCTGGGGTCATCTCTTTAGAGATTGTAAGCTCCCGATTAGCTTGGAGAATCCTGGAAGGCAGGGACTGTCTTTTGCTCCTTTTTGTACCCCAAAGCTGAGCACAGTACCTGGCACATAGTAGGTGCTTAATCAATGTTTCTTGACTTGAACTGAAAGGGCTGAAGTTTCCCCTGCCCACCCCCAACCCCCACATGTTATCTGAATCCACTATGTCCTCTGGAAAGTTTCAGCTACTTCCCAGGATGCTTCTCAATCTGGATTAAAGGTTTAAATGGAGAAGTTCTGTCTTCATTATAGTAGAAAACAGACTGGTCTGAAAGACAGGAGACCCAGCTGTGACTCCTAGCACCCACAGCTACTTGACTTCAAAACTAAGCCTCTCAGGACCTCAGCTTCCTACTCTGTAAAATGGGCATGACTGTATTTGCCCCACCTCCCTGTTGTGGGGTGTGCATTGAGCAAACTTGAAAAAGCTTTGGAGAAACAGAGTAAGCATCATTACAAAAACTTCCACAATACCTTTGAGGAGCTCAAGCTGTGGCACCAGGTTTCCCAGCCTCCTCTTTCCTAACCCCTCACTTCACTCAGCAGCAACATCACCCACCACTCCCTCAAGCTCCATTTTATGCAGTGTCCCATGGACAAGGTTGGAGGGAGCCGGGGTCAGAGATTGTCTCCTGGCCGGTACTCTGAGTCACTGAGGCAGGCGACCATCGGCCATCCAGCCAAACTTACAGACGAGCATTTATTAAGCACCAACTATGACTGTGTGCCAGGTGCCATTCTGGGTGCTGAGGGCACAGACAGAGATGAGCCCAGCCCTGCCCCAGAGCAGCGCCAAGCACTGAGCAGACAAGCCACAGACCCAGAAAAGAACACCTCGCATTCGAAATGGTGCACAAGGTTAAGTGTAATGTGAGTTGGGAGGCAGACTGGATAAGGAGCCAGAGGATCTGGGTTCAAATCCTGCCTCAGCCACTGCCTACCTGTGGGCAAGCCTCTCTCCTCCCTGAGCCTCTTCAAAATGAAAGGGTTAGACATGACCACCTCTGAGGGCCTTTCTAGTTCTTGACCTAGGATTTGAACTCACAGCATCCCATGAGAAGTGCACAATCAGGGCAGGGTCAGAGCCACCAGCTCGCTGCCCACAGAGCCTGCCCTTCCTTCTGGGTAAAAAATGACTATTGGGGGAAAATCCTTCTAAAAACTGGACACAGAGGGGTCAGTGCCCCAGAGAAAAAGGTGGGGCAGAGCTCCCATTCAGATGCATCGGGACACAGGACAAGGAGGAAGTCTGATGTTTTCAGTTTCCCATAACGCAAACGAATTTCCCAAACATACATGAAACCCCAGCTGTGCACAGTGCCCAGGAGAGACGGTATCCAGCCTCTGGCTGCCCTCCCAAAGCTCACCTCTAGAGGGCCAGGCCTGGGTGATCTCCTCCAAAGAGGAGGGAAAGACCTGGAAGGTGTGAGGGCAGAAGAGCCGAGGTACCCGGCAAATGGGGTGAGGAAAGCAGAGTCTCAGTGCTGGGCAAACAGCATAGGAAGCCCCTCCCTCAAAACAAAAGATCAGAACGACTGCCTTCCCTCCCCACCTCCGCCCAGGCCTGCATCTATGAGTTTATTCAGTTTCTATTTCTACACGTGTCCCCCCTGATCATTTATAAGCTCCTTGAGGGCAGGGACAGTGCCAGGCACCCAGCAGGGATTTACTAAATGCTGATTGGTTGTTTGAACTAGGAGGTACAGTAGAACACACTATTATTACTACTACTAAGAATAACAACAACTAGTATTTATATAGCATCTTAAATTTGCAAAGCCCTGGAGATACTGATCTCACTTGATCCTCAGTCACCCCATGAGGTAGGTGCTATTATTATCCCCATTTTGTGGATGAGAAAACTGAGGCTGAGAGAGCATAAGTAATTTGTCCAGGGTCACACCAAAAGTAAGGTATCTGGAGCAGGATTCAAACTCAGGTCTTTGAAATTTCATTTCTATCCATTGCCTCACCTAGCTGCCTAGAGTCCAAAATGAGAGGGACCTTAGAATACAAATCCTACCGACTCCCCATAGCCTTTGAGCTAAAAGGGTTTACATTTTAAAATACAGTAAAACTTTATTTTAAAATGGGAAGACCATTCTTCACAGCAACCAAAAGAGGCAGCTGCTGGATTTGGCCCCTGACAATAGTCTGCCATCTTAACAGATGAAGAAACTGAGGCTGAGAGGGGAAATGACATGGCCAGATTCCACAGGAGATCACTATCTGAGGTGCCACGTGCTCCAGGCTCTGTGCCTTGGGAGGCAACCCTCTCTCCACTGCACCATGTAAATAACTAGTGAAAGTTACACAACCAATGGTACAGCCTGGATTCAAACCCAGGTCTTTTCTGATTCCAAGTCCAGGCTTTCTCCACGACCCACTGATCCACCAATGTTAGACATAATCAGACGGCTCACTGGTTAAAGCACTGGACTTGGAGTTAGGAGAAGCTGAGTTCCCATCCAACTGTGTGACCCAAGGTAAATCACCTTACCTCTCAGTTTCTTCAGCTGTAAAATGGGGATAATAATGGCACCTACCCACACAGGGCTGGGTAAGGACTGGCCCTAGAGCACTGTAGAGATGCTAGCTGTAATTAGTATTATTAGAGAAACCATCAGGGATCTTCAAGAGGTCCCCACCCCGCCAACCCTGCAAAGGGCAGAGGCTGGAGAAACCGAAACCCAACAGAAGCTCCAAAGAGTGGTTGCCCTCTGGGTCCCAAGGTCGAAGGAGGTGAGGACTAATGGCTGTTATCTCATCCAGGGGCGTGCCTGTGGGGAACAGGGATACACACACACACACACACACACACACACACACACAGCCTGACTTCTTACTAATGGAAAAGGTGATGTGGGGAAACTACCTTCATTCCCCGCCAGGCAGTGCACACAAAGCTGGCAGGAGCTGGAGAGAGCTTAGCCCAACGGCTTTTCAGTGGAAGAAACAGGCACAGAGAGGGAAAGAGACTTGAGCCTAGACACACAGCTGGCTGCTGAGATTCCAGATCTGGCCTTCCTTCTCCACCTCTAGTACCCTCCTAGCTCACCCCAGATCACTCACGGTGATCTTTCTACTTTGACAGAAAGAAACTGCATGGCCACTGGCTAGAGTACTGGGCTTGGAGTAAGGAAGCTCTGGGTTCAAGTCATGCTTTCTTCTTGCAAGGGAGAAAAGTGAGGCTCAGAGCTTTGAAGTAACTCGTCCCAGCAAGACACAGTTCGTGATTCTAACCTACCCCTCAGCAAACTCCAAATAGGAAGCCTTGGGGGCATGATACTGAATTTGAAATAGGGTCATAGAAGAAGAATTAGTCTTCCACTGGCACCAGAAGGCAGTACTAGGAGCAGTGGAAGGAATTTGCCAAGAATCCAGTGGAGGCTATGTCAAGAAAAGCTGGGTGGGGAATGAGACTCTGCCTCAGAAGGTAGTGAGCTCCCTGTGGCTACAGGTATTAAAGCAGACTTGGATGCCCCCTTCTTGACTTGGAGTCTGAGATGTCGGGCCCCTTTGTGCTCAGGCACAGGTAGGAGGACTCCATGGCCTCACAGGTCATCTCCAGCTCAGAGAGCCTTGCTATCAGGGTGGCATCTAAGGCCGAAACCTCACCAGAGCAAGCCCAGAGAATGTGCCTCTAATCCAAAATGCTACAAGATGAGGCCTCCCAGACAAACGAAGCTCTTTAAAAAGGCTGAACCACTGATGTGTCAACGGTCATGGAGTAAAGCCAGGCCTGGCTTTTGGATCAGAGGACAAGGATTCAAATCCCACATCTGTGGGACCTCCGCCCTGGGCCTCAGTTTTCTCCTCTGTCAAATGAGGGGCTCTGATTGAAGGGCCTCCTAGGTACCTTCTGGATCTGGGATCCTCCAGATCCTGAAATGCAGACCGATGAGGGTTAGAACAAGGAGGCCCTGCTCCCCCCCCACAAATCTCCCCAATGAGACTCATTTGTGCTACGAGCTGTGAAGCCATCCTGCTCGTCCCGCATCTTGGGCCTCCCCAAGATCCCTCAACCACAAAGCCTGCCAGGCAATGGGACCCAAAGAGGAAGGGGGCCTGGGCTCTTTTCAGGAAGGTCAGCTCCTCTAATGTTAGCCTCCCACTACCTGCCAATCTGGATGGAATCCTCAATGGTGGGACAGAGGACAGAAAGCCAGACCCCGGCACCTCCTTCTGCGGATCTCATTTTCAAATGCGATCCTGAGGAAATGTCCAAGAAACATCATGCTGAGAGGCTCTTTTCAGAGGGCACAGGATGCAACTGGCTAATACACAGACTAGGAAATTATCATCAAAGAGTCAGCTCCGCCACCTGCTGGCCTTGTGATCTCTTGCAGACGAGCTTTCGTGGCCTCAGTTTCCCTATCTGAAAGGGATGGGGATGGCTGCCCAAAACGTGAATGGAATGGAAGATTACTGGGCCGTAAGGAAGGAGGACTATGGTTTCAGAGAAATATGGGAAGATTGTGTCAGCTTATACAAAGTGAAACAAACAGAAGCGGGAGGGGAAGCAACAATGTACATGACATAGCAGGAAGGAGCTGCCCCGCAGAGGCAAGGAAGGGGG
Source organism: Vombatus ursinus (assembly GCF_900497805.2). Classification (NCBI taxonomy): domain Eukaryota; kingdom Metazoa; phylum Chordata; class Mammalia; order Diprotodontia; family Vombatidae; genus Vombatus; species Vombatus ursinus. Next base: position 1,242,682 of record NW_020950172.1, read on the forward strand.
AGGTTCCAAGGGCAGCCAGTAGATACATTGTTACCCTTTGTTACCACTCCGGCTGTAGTTTCACTTTGCTCTTTTCCTTCGTCTCCCGAGCCCCGAGGCCCACAAACACGACAAAAAGAGAGAGGGCAGGGTGGCCTCGTTGGCTCTCAGGGCCCTCCCAGCTCTCCCGCCATGGGATCCTCTAGGAGGGCACAACTGCCATTTCTGGAGCACTCGGAAGGCGGCCAGCTGTGCATTTGAGTCTCTGGCGAAGGGGAGCCGGTCACGGTGGCCCCATTTTACAGATAAGGGAACTGAGTTTCAAACAGGTTATGTGATTTGCCCAGGGTCACACAGCCAGAAAAGTGCCTGAGGCGAGATCTAAACCTGGGTCTTCCCAACTCCAGAGCCACTGCGGGAACTGTACCCAGCCAGAAGAAAGCTCTGGCCTCCCTCACAATCCCCTTTCTCCCCAGTCAGGCTCTAGAGAGCCTCCAGCTCCTGTCACAGAAACAGCAGCAGCAGCAGCAACGATCCCCCCAGCTTGCCTCCTCTCTCAGCCTTGCTTTTGGGTTTGCACCCTGGGTCTGGCCGGGTCTGTTTATTTGCCCACCTGGTCAATTAACCCTCATTCCCTAGCTGGCCACGCTCCTCTCAGGACATTTACTGGTCTAGTCAACTTTGGGAAAAAGAGCTAGTCTCCTCTTAGCATAGATCACACGAATAGTCACAGGCAACAAGTGCATATACACATATGCACACACGCACACACGTGAGCACACGCACGTGTGCGCGCACACCAGCTACATTCTCCGCCTTGCATGTCTGCCATGGCTCCTCTGACCCTTCAGGGGCCACAGATGAGGGCAGGAAGTCATCTTGAATAAGAAGACTCTTCAAGGACCCACATTTTAAGAGGAGCTTCAAAATGTGCCCTGTAAGTGTTATTAAAACAACAACAGCCAGCCCAAAAAGTGACAGACGTGCACAAATTTTCCTAATAGTATCTTCTGCAATCACAGAACACTGGAAATCACCTAAACGCCCAACCACGGAGGAATGGCGGACCAAATGGCGGCCTGTTCACGTCATGGAGTGCACTAATGCTGCTAAGACTGACAAGTACGAGAAAATCAAAGAAATTGGGGAAGATCCTTACGAAATAATGTGAAGCAAAGAAACTCCCCCTGAACCAGAAAAAGAAAACTGGCGCCCATTCCAATGACGGACACAGAGCCCAGGGAGGAGCAAGAGAGGCTCCTGTCCAGGACTGAGGGAGGGAAAGAAGGCGGGCAGGGGCGGTGGAGGGGGGGGCGAAGTTGAGTGCATGTGTCCTGTGGAAAAACTGATTCACTTCAATGTACAGTCACCAGGCAAGTATAGTGGATTGTATGGACCGTCGAGGGAATTCTTTCAGTCAAATATTTTCTGAAAAGCTTATAGTAAAGTCTAAGGTGCTTTCTCAAGTTATCACTTATTACTGCTCATAAACATTTCAGACTTTGCTTGTGAAATCCTAATATGCTTTCCCCACCCTACACACCCACATGACCACACACATGAACAAGTACACACACATACACAAGGGTACACGCACACCCACATGAACACACACGCACACACGCGCACGTGTGTGCGGTCATAAACACGCACTGCAACATAGATGAATACACATGCACACACATGTGCGTGCACACGTGTGGGTGCATTTATGCACACGTGAGGGCGCACAATGACATGTGTGCTTGCCCAGGAGCCCAGCTACTCTCTGGTGTTGTTGCCAACTCCCCCCTAAGACTTTTGGCTTCGAAGTCAAAGAATTTTAAGAGGCTGAATCCAAGCCATCCAAGACTCAGAAGAGCGAGCCAAACCCTCCCTTCCTCAGTCACAGGACACGGGTTTGCACCTCAGTTCTTCCCCTCCCTCACTGTGTGACTGTGTCCGAGCCCAGTCAGGTCCTCAGTATCCCTGGCTGCCCATCACAAGAGGCTAAGGATGTGTTCACTACCTCTCTTACCTCCGGAATGATTTTGGAGGATTGTGCCGACAGGAAAAGAATCCTGGGAAGGTCAAGAGCCAAAAGACCTGGGCATGTTCCCCAGTTCCAAAGCTCCCTACCCAAGAAACCTTGGGCATGTTGCTGTTTACTGATTAGCCTTCCTGGGTCCGAGATGCTGCAGCAGTAAAAGAAGGAGGTGGCACGGATGGTGGCAGAGTGTCTGAAGTAGAAGAGAGCTCAGAGAGGGGCCAGGTCAATCTGCATCCGCAAGGGCCATTGCGGGCAGCGCCCTGATGTGCTGAGAGAAGGCGGTGCTAACAACACCAGCCCAGCTCAAGGCTTCTCTTTCAGCTCCTGGTTTTCTCAATAAAAATGGCCAAAAGCCTGTTTGATTTTTTTCCCCTTCCTTCACCTGAGCACTAGAATAGTAGAGTAGGGAGAGGGCTGGGCCTTCAAGTCTGGAATGAGCAGGGCTCTGGGATCCCAGCAGGCAGCTCTGTCAGACTAGCAGACATCAGGGGAGGAAGTTCCTGTAACAGAGTGTTCTTACACAGATGAAATCATGGGTTTGGATCCCTGCCTTCCCCTTCTCTCCTCCCCTCCCCCTCCATATACATGCAGTGGGGGCCAGCAGGAAGATTTGGAAATGGAGGCCGGGAGGCCGGAGGCCGGGAGGCCAGAGGCCAGCTCTGCCTCTGGCTTTTCTGGGTGACCATGGGCTAGCCTCTTCACCTTTTGGAGGCCTCAGCTCCTTGGTCTAAAATGAAGAGACTGGACTATGTGACCTCGAAGGTCCTTTCCATCTCTAAATCCAGGAGCCCCTAAACTTTCTGGCTTGTCCTCTGCTTCACCACCTGCTTTTAAAAAAATCCCATGATTTCCTTCCACTGGGTCTGATTCCCTAGTCTCTGGCTTTCTATCTCAAGTGTGCAAAATGGCGTCCTCTTTCTGGCCGGCTGCCCGGGATTCCCGGGGCGACCATGATTGAGCGGTGCCAGAGAAGCAAGTCCCCCAGGCTCTCCTTGTCACAAGCCTAGCCTCAACCTCCCTCCCACCCTCTAGCCGGCATCCAGATGTGTTTGAATGGATTTTAACACTACCACCCCGCACAAGGCTGTCTCAGGGAGGGGCCCTTCAACCCCAGCCTGCAAGCTCAGAGGGGTTGGAGGCAAAAGGAGGGTCCGGAATCCAAGCTTCTCTGAAAGTGGCCCCCTTCCCCCCAAAACAGGGCTCTTCCCAGGCTGCCTGCCCTGCGTCTGTGGCCAAATACCAACAGGAGCCAGCTAAACGAGGTCAGAGGTTTTGAGACAATGGATATGGAAAGGCCTAGAGTGCCCACTCACAGGGGATGGACCAGGGTAGAACTAGAGTAATGGTGCCACCCAAACACACATCCATATGTGCCAATGTGCCTATGTGTGCCCGTGGATGCATACAAGATGGCGCTGAACCTGAAGAGACACACCCACTGATCATCAAAGGCCTCAAAGGCCTTGTTTGGGAAAGAGGTGCCACCAGAGCCCTTGGAAGCCACCAGGAGCCTCACTGGGCTCACGTCCTCTTTCTCACATGGATCAAGGGCCAGAGGGTTTCATCTCTCTGGAGCTGAGTCTGAAAATGGGCTTCCCTCCCACCCCATCCCACCACAATGCACTCTTGAAAATAGTCAGTTTGGGCTTTCTCCACAACAGTATTTGTCATTAAGTGGCCCATTTGGGGGGCAGAAGGAACGGTACTGAAAGGTCCTCCTGAACAGTCCCTAGAAGGCCCCCATGTGCGTGGGGGTGCCACACAAGGCACTGAAGAGCCCAGATGAGGGATGACTATAAAGCAGGGGGGTGGGGGATGGAGATGAGAAAGCACCAGACACTGGGGGTTCTAGTCCATTTCCCCTGTATCCAAGTCCATCTCTAATGTTTGCCACTGACATCATGCCTAGATTAACAGACAAGCATTGCTCAAACAAATACCAATAATAATAACAGATAATAACAAAAATAATAATAATGACTGTCCCACTACATACTTGGAGGAGTGAGCTTGCCCCCCCCCATTATAGGTGGTATAGACCCCTTTATAAAAAGTTCCGTCTTATTCCTGGTTATAGCAGACCAGCTGGACAGAGATAGGTGGTGATGTAGCTTTCAAGGATGAATACAGAATTAAGAAAGAAAGGCACAAAGAACTCTGAGCTCCAAACCAACGTGAAACTGATATAAGCAAAAAGCAAATCTATATATACAGAGAGAGAGAGAGAGAGAGAGAGAGAGAGAGTCATCTCAGAACTACCTATCTACAATCCAAATAGTTGCACATAGATCTGATCAACAGCATTTATTAAGTGCCTAATATGTGTTCCGCGTCAGGAAGAGTAGTAACAGTTAACATTTGTATAGGGCCTACTATGTGCCAGGCGCCATGCTAAGCACTCTACAATGATTTCCTCGTGGGAGCCTCAAAACGCCCTGGGGAGGGAGGGGAAAACCAACAAAAGTCGAAAAGCTGCTTTGGCGTCACAAGTTTTACCATAAGAATTATACTTTTGTAAAACTTCTTTTCAAGACAATGCTTAAAAATCTGATGCTCCTTTCTGCTGTTCATCTACTCAGTTTTTGAAGGGGGTTATCTGTCAAGCCCTATTTCAACGCAAATATCTATAACCCGGTTTTGTTCAAGGTCTCCAAACGGTTTTAACCAAAAATCACGCTAGAAACCAGGAAAGCATTCCATGGCCTATGAATGTCTTCACAACCCTGAAAACGGAAGGATTATTTCAACACCCAGCAACGTCACAAAAGACTCAAAAGGCCAGATGCAGATTAAAAATGGTGGAGGGCCTTGATTGTGGGAAGCTGGAGATTCAAATACCCCACGGTAAAGATTCCTTCCTCCCTCTCCCAAATAGCATGAGTTTAGGAGAGAAGAGAATGAAAAGTTCATCTAATAATGCTATTTTAATCAGCAAATATCACTTGTTTATTTTGACCTGGGTTCTTAGAAATTGTTGATTCTGCACCAGAAATATGCTCGGTGTCCCAACAAGTAACAGACAGTCCTAATGACAGACTGGCCCATCTGTGCTGTGAGAATGTACCATTTCAGGCTGGGAGTTCACTTTATATAGAAAGAAGGGCTCAGAGCAGGCGCTGCCCAGAGTTCTCTTTACACACACACACACACACACCACATACATGCACACACATGCATACACATGCACATACATACACATGGACACACACGTACACATGCACATGAACACACAAATGCACGCTCATGCACACACACACAACTGGCAAAGACTGTCTGCCATCAATAAAGTTGATATTTAGACTGATGAAGAATCATTTAGAGAACAAAAAAAAATTATTCCATGTTTGATCCTGATTTCTTTCTTCATTGTTCAAGTTCAAAACGAAGCATTGGACTGTGGCAATTACATGGCATCAGCTCATTAGCCAGATAAAGGCTATGGGGCACCCTGCCTCAGTGTACCATTATGGCATGAAGATAATGACTTGGGGAAGGGGAGAGAATTAATCCATTTTTTTTTCCCTCTGCACAGATTTTTTTTTTTTAACTGTAGTAGAGTAACATGAAGTTCTATCAACTACCATTTCATTAGCTATCGATCAATAAGCATTTGTTAAACACTTGGGTTAAGTAATGATTTGCGCTTTGCGGAGGTAGTTCCCTACACCAATAAAATCACAGATCTGCTCCCCCAAAAAAGGAAACCTCCCTCCCATAATTCTGATGTTCTAAATATCTACATTTATCACCAGAAAGTGTGTATGGGGGTGGCAACATTCGATCTCAGAGACAGGCATTAGCTGTGTCCAGCCTCAATGCCTCCCTTGCTCTCCACTCCATGACTGGCACCTTTGACCAGTACCATCTTTGGGGCCTATGAAACATACGGGCAAAGCAGAATCCGGAGAAATATGAGGGGAAGGAAGAGATGCTCTCCTTCTGGCACGCACACGTCTCTGGAGCCCACCGAGTTCACTCTAAAGAGGTTGGGGCTTTTTCTCCCCATCCGGGACACTAGCTTTCTGAGCAAAAGCCACTCCCTATCTCCCTCCAGCAGGGCTGGCCAGCTGGCCATGGAAAGCCACCCTAACCCATCTTCAGAAGGCAAGAAGGAGTCTTATTGGGGCAGATTTCCCTGAGAGCATAATTTTAAACTTTCTGTCCCCACTCAGAGATCTTCTATAAATCACCATCCCATTTGACTTTAAGTGACAAGGAAACTCAGAAAACAAAGGCTTACTTCTGGGCAGAAGCGGCTGGACTAGTCATATGCAGGAGATGGGAATTGGACACATGACCATCCGGGCTTCTTTTACGGGCAAAACGACATTTTTAAAAAATTAGAAACTTGGGAGCTTTAGAAGCCATTTGAAAATTCCAGTCAACCCAAGGGGCAGCTTGAGAGAAAAGGCTACGGAGAAAGCCAAGGTGTGCCAAGACCTTCGAAGTTATTCCCAATTAAATCGAAACACCTTCAGGAATCGAAAGGGATGTGTCTGTCCTAGGTCCCACTCCCAGAGGCCCTGCTGGTGGCTCCAGCTAAAACTCAAGCTCGGGAAGACGCCGGCCCCATACTAGGTCCGACAGAGCTGTTCTCCCGTGACTCAATCTTTGATGAGTAGCTAATTTCTATGATTAGACCAAAATGTCTATACACAGGTCTTAATGCAGAACTAGCCTCTCTAAATAGAAAATGAAGGAGCTCAATTTTAAAAAGCAGTAATAACTTTCTCTAACAGAATTAAGTGAATGTAACAAAAAACCCAGGCATAAGAGTTTGCTATTCTTTTCTTTGTTAATTTGTAAAGCTCAAAACACTACAGAAATTAGTTGCTGTTATTTAAAATGAAAAAAGGAAAGAATCTGCACTGCCAGAGTCATCTGGGGCCCAGCAGCTAAGAAAAGGAAGCCGCTCGCCTAGTTGCGAACGTGCCGAGTTCTGTTTTCGTCCCCTGTCCAGCTGGTCGGTCCAGGCAGCCGCCATCGAGCCCTTCCTCTCTCCCTTGGCCAAACAGAGCCACACAAAAGGGTAACATGGGCCAACACTATTGATGGAGCTCGGAGGAGGGAAAAGAGGGTCCCATCTGCTCCAGTGCTAAAGAGAAGGGCACGGGGAAGAAGCTGCCCCCGCCGCAGCTCCCGGCCTTTGCCAAGGCCTGCGTCCGTCAGAACAGGCTTGACCGGGGTGGGGTGGGGGGGGCATACTGGTTTTTCTACGTTGGATGGTTAAGGTTTAAAAAAAAAAAAAAACTCAAAACATTTGGAAAACCTTGGCACGGTCTCTGCGAGGATGATTCCTGACAACCTACTCTGACTTCCTCCCCACCCCGGCAGCAGGCTGCTTGTTCCTCTGCTACAAATAAAATGGACCCCCAGGAAAGGACTTACCTACAGAGCGCAGCCACCCAATCCTTTCTTAAAATAAAAAAGAAAGTCAGCTGGAGGGTTCATCTCTCCCTTGGAAGGAAGGCCAGGCAGGCTGGAGAACTCTGCAGCAGCCTCAAAAGGACATGCTCGGGGGAAAGGTCTGCTCCTTCCAAGCTGGAATTCCAGGGGCAGCTCAGGCAAGTGGGTGGCCCGGAGCCCCGCCGAGGAGCCCTCCAGCCTGGGCTGCGGCTCTGCCTGGCTTAGGAGCCCAGGGCGACAGGTTCGCACAGGAGTCCAAGGCGGGTTAAATGAACACCACCCAGCCCTGGGGATGGGAAGAACACCACTTTTGTCTTCTCCTTTCATCTGAACTGGCTGCACAGGCCCCCACGTAAGCATGGGGCTGGCTGGCTCAGCCCCGCCCACCGAGAATTTTGAAAGATGCCATGGGTGTTGGGCTGATAGAACAGAAGGGCTGAGGCAAAGTGTGCGCAGGCGCGTGCGCAAACACACACACACATGTACACCACAACACAGACCACCACCCCCCCAGCACCTCCTAAATTGTTCTGACAGGATTTTGTTATTGGAGTACCCAGACTACCGAGAGATCGGTGCCAGGCCTGCCTATCTGAAGAGGTCAGAAATGTGGCTGCCTGAGCGGCCCTCCCTACAGCTTCTCCTGGCCTGGGAGCCCCCATTGCCATGGAGCTAGCTAGGGTGGCTCTGTCCATCCAGCCTCGCTAGGTTTTGTCTCTGGTGCCGGAGAAGCCAAAATTCGTCAGTCCCAGCAATCAGGATGCAAGATTAATTGCTCTCCTGAACAAACAGTGGTGAGGGAGAGCCAGCAGCCCCCAAGGGATGTGGGCCCAGGCACAATGCGGGGAGCCTCAGACACATGGGGGGGGCACTGGGGGCTGCACTAACACAGAAGGCTTTATAGTCTGAGAGTCCTTCAGGGCCCCATTTGAATGATGCTGCCCGGGTGTTTGCCCCGAGCGTGAGGAGAAATAAGCTCCAAAGGGCAGCTGAGACTGAGGAGGTCTGTTCCCGGAAGCCCACCCCGTTGGAGAGACAGCCCCAAGGACAGGCCTCCACCATGCCAGCATCAGGCCTGGCAGCGAGCACCAGGCAAACAGATGCGAGGGGAGGAGGGCATATGCCACATGTGCCGGCTGCTCACTCATTTCTAGGTCCTTCCCCCCACTCTCCACCCATGTCCTGAAGGCCTGGGCTCCCCTGGGCCTAATGGAGGAAGGGAAATAAAAGCCTGTACCGAGGTCCCCGAAAACAGACCAGTAGGTGCCTGCGTCCCTCTCTCCGAGGCGCAGCAGGTAACCAGTAGCACCAAAAGATGAAAAGTGGAAAGGGCTCGAGGAAATCAGCAGCGGCCTCGGGGCACAAGACCACGGTCACCTGAGGGAAGCATCTCCCAATGTCCCTCAATCCAATAGCAAAGACAAAGCCTGAGTGTCCACACTCCAGGAAATGTCTGCGCCTCAGGAGACCTCTCCTGTCCATTTACTCTTGGACTGGGATTTTAGAACTCCCTGGCAGCTGGAAACCCGGATGGAATGAAGAGGACTCGTTTTGATCGGGCGCCCTGGCCCTCCACGCCCCAGAGTCCCACTCTCCACACCTCTGCCTACTCAGGTTATGCTCAGGACCCAAGGGATACCCGTGAGTTCCCTTCTGCCCACTCACCACATACCCCCAGCTGACACGGTGCATCCCAAATGTGTGTGGCCAAAGCGGGAGAAGCCAGACGCAACCATTTCGAAGGGCTTACATTGTCTAAGCTTCAAGGATTTCAGGAGGCACCTCTGGCCTCCAGCTTCTCCAGCTCCCCACATCACAAAGCCCATCATCTGCCAGACCATGGAAAGACTCCCCCAATCTGAGCGGTGCATTGGTGTGAAGCGGGAGAGATGGACCGTGAGGAGCAAAGCCAAGAGAGGGTCAGATAGATACAAAGCCAGGACCAGTGCAGCCCCTCAGCCCACCCCTCATTCTCACTCAACTCCCCAAACTCATCCTTTAAGAGCTGCGATGAACAAAGCTGCCTCATCATTCACAAGGAAGAAAAAGTTAAACTCTGCCTTCCCCAGAAAGCCTCTTTGGGTCGTCAAGAAGACGTGGAAGGATGACCCCTTGGGCCCACTTGCAGGGCTCTGCTCGGGCTGCTGTGGTTTTTGGTGCTTCACTTTTGGTCCATTTCTCTATCTAACCGATGGCCAGTTATTGCCCCCCTGCCCCACAACACAGCGATTAGAGAGTATTGGCGGCCCTGAAACGTGTCAGCCAGGAAACCTTTGAAATCTCTTTCCATCAGCTCTGGAAGCAGTCATGAGGACAGTTCTGCTTGCAGGCCGGAAGACGGGCTGGAAGACCCTCAGCCTCCCCCCCGCCCCCGCCCAGGCTGAAGACTCTGGGACTGGGCAGAGAAGAGGCATTGAGTGAGCTGGCCTCAACTGCCAGGCCTCATGAGCCTTCTGGGCTTCCTGGCACTCCTGAGTTCAAATCCACAGCTTTGGGGCCCCTCAGAGCAGCCTCCATTCCATGCTGAGCTGGACAAAGGTAAAGAAGACTAGATTCTCTGACCCAGGGGCCCACTGAGTCTACCTGTTTCCTTGTATCTGCTCAAAGCTCCCTCCCCCAAAGATCCCAGAACATCCCAAATGAGGGCTCAGTCAGACGAGAAGACCAACCTTACCTTCTCTTTCCAGGGCTCGCAGCACATTGACCACTGACACACATCCATCCCTGATGGCCAGAAAGTTCAGGGAGGAAGCCACACATCTGATGAGGGACCATCTGGGGAAATGTCCACCATCCCTGGCAGGCTGACGATCAATGCAGTTGCCCTCCTTTCAGTCAGCTGCAAGAGAGCCAAGAATGAGTAAGGACCGATCTCCTAAATGTGCCATCAGGGCAAAGTATAGGGCTGCAAAGGTTAGTAGGAGCGTGTGTGCCCTGGCCGAGGGGAGCCCCTGAGCACAGTGCCGCATCCCCCTGCCAGAGTGTGTGCCACGGCCAAGGGGAGCCCCTGAACATAG
>NW_020950172.1:1253122-1264777 GCF_900497805.2 Vombatus ursinus
CAGACAGGGGTGTGTGCCACTGGCCGGGGGGAGCTCCTGAACACAATACCACATCCCCCTGCCAGAGTATGTGCCACGGCCAAGGGGAGCCCCTGAGCACAGTGCTCACACCCCCTGCCAGAGTGTGTGCCACGGCCGAGGGGAGCCCCTGAACACAGCGCTCAGCCCCTTGTCAGACTGTGTGCCACGGCCTAGGGGAGCCCCTGAGCACAGCACTCACGGCCTTTGGACAGTGTGTGCCAGGGCCGAGGGGAGCTCCTGAACACAATGCCGCATCCCCCTGCCAGAGTGTGTGCCACAGCCAAGGGGAGCCCCTGAACACAGCACTCATGACCCCCAGACAGGAGTATGTGCCATGGCCGAGGGGAGCCCCAGAGCACAGTGCCACAGCCCCCTGCCAGAGTGTGTGTAATGGCTGAGGGGAGCCCCTGAACACAGCACTCACAGCCTCTGGACAGAGTGCATGCCACAGCCGAGGGGAGCCCCTAAGCACAGCACTCGTGGCCCCAGATAGGGGTGTGTGCCACTGGCTGAGGGGAGCCCCTAAGCACAGGGCTCACAGCCTTTGGACAGGGGTGTGTGTGCCACGGCCAAAGGGAGCCCCTGAACACAGTGCCACAGCCCCCTGCCAGAGTGTGTGCTACAGCTGAGGGGAGCCCCTGAACACAGCACTCACAGCCTCTGGACAGAGTGCATGCCACGGCCGAGGGGAGCCCCTAAGCACAGCACTCGTGGCCCCCAGACAGGGGTGTGTGCCACAGGCCGAAGAGAGCCCCAAGAACAGCGCTTGCAGCCTCTGGACATTTTAGTTTTCAGCATCTCTGAAGGGTCTGAGGCGGCTGGAGATGGGCACAAAGAAAAGAGTCATCCTATCCACAGAGATTCTCCCCAGGCCCCACCCTCATCATGGGAAGCATGGTCCCTCATCCCCAGCTAAAGTGCCTGAGCTATAAGGTTTCTTCTGGAATGCCCATCATAGACTCCAAGGTTGGCAGAGCTGGAAGAGGCCTTAAACAGAAGATGGCAGAAGTGGGGGAGGGGTGCGGCCCTTAGGTTAGTTAGAGGATGGCAAAGCTGTGGGGGAGGGGCCTGAGAGGACTTGGAATACAATCCCCTTGTTCTCCTGAGGTGAAAATGGCAACCCCTACAAGACGTGCAGCACAACCATGGGAGCACCCCAGGGTCCTGCAGCAACAACACCAGGCCTCAGCCTGGACTCTTTCTAAGAGGCAGACTTTCCACCGCTCCCCATACTTTCTGCAAAGGAAGACTTCCCCTCCGAAAAGTCCCATGAGAACAACGGGAAAAGGTCGGTTCCATAGGCTTTCTGATACAAATACCGTCTCAGAACTCGAACAATTACAAGGCAGACTGGGTTCTTCTTGGCAAGGCCTCCGTCAGTTAAATTAAGGGAAACAGTTGATCTCCAAACAATCCTAATTCCTCTGTGTCTTCCCCACTGCTCTCAAATGCTGGTCACGTGCGTGCCATGCAGTGTGCACTCTAATCCACATCTGGAGGTGAGCCCCTACACACTTACAATTTAGAATCACTTTGGTTATCATAAAAACGTATGGGAAAAATCTCAGCTACAGCCTAATTATTTTATTATAATTTAAAATGTAATTATAAAAGACTGATCTAAATGTAAATATCTCTCTTAAATATATTCCAAAGGAATTCTGAATTCAAGAAACTCCAATCACCTGGCAAATATTTCTACGAAGTGCTATTCTTATCATAGGAGTCACAGAAGGGGGAGGGGGGGGCTGTGGCACCACTTCCCCGGAATTGTGCATGCAAAGGCACCAGTGAGCCAACATTTTACCACCAGAAGGCGATTGTCTCGCCTGTGGTTTTTTCTTCATTTGCTATGGCTGTGTGTGTGTAAGGAAGAGAGAGAGAGAGAGAGAGAGAGAGAGAGAGAGAGAGAGAGAGAGAAATGAAGTCCATCATGACAGAAGTCTGGGATAGTGGCTCCAAATTCAAATCCCAACTCCATCACTGCCATATGACCTTGGCCAAGTCACTGTCCCTCCATGGGCCTCAACCTCATTCTCACAAAAATGGGGAGGTCTTACAGGTTAGGCCATTTCTAAGGGTCCTCCCAGTTCTAGCCCTCAGCCATCCTGTGAAGTCTTGACCAGCTGAATTTGAAGATGTAAACTCTTAGTAGAGAGCAGTGGGTTGCACCTCCACTTTGGGGGTCCTAGGCTAGGCCGTGTGTTACTGCCAATACCCATAGGCACCATTTGTAAAGTCCCCAAAGGAATCTATCTTGGGGGAGGTAGATTCATCTATGAAAAATAATGAAAGGTGATTGACTTCTCAAAATGTAGAGATTCTTTCTCTTTGGAGACAGAGACAAGCCCCTTTTACACACACACTCTCCACTCCTGTTTCCTTGCTTGGAAAATGAAGATGTTGCTCTAGACAGTCTCTTAAGGCCCCCCCAGCTCTGATATCCCAAGATCCAAGATCTGTTTGAAATCATATTTCCAGGCCCACGTGGATTCCATTTAATCCAAAGCCACGGTCACTGGTTGGGCCTCTGCCCTGTCCGGAGTTCTGCAGTCCATGGTAGAGATAAACGGGAATAGGAAGACCCGCCTCCTTCACTCAAGAAGCTGCCAATCAAGGCAGGTCAATGGCTCTGGAATCGGAAGACCTGGGTTCAGACCCTACCTCTGATCCTTATTCCCAGGGTGACCTACGGCCAGTCACTCAGATTCTTCATCTGTAACATGAGGGGCTGGCCTAGCAGCTCTGAGGTCCCTTCTAGTTCAATCTGCTAACAATGATTCTGGGACCCTGGCAGGAGGAGGTAGCACTGAGACACAGGGGGTTGTGGAAAAGGATCGGTAACGGTCAGCTGGATGGGAATTAGGGATGTGCCCATGATGCGCCGATAGGAAGAGAAGGATTTCAGTATGTAGAGCCAAGGAGGGAGCATCCTGGAGGCCTGTGTGATGGCCCCTGGTGGCAGGACAGGGCATTATATGCTGACTAGGGTCTGCTTCCCACTGGCCAACTCTGTTCAGTACACTTGAGGAAGCTCATGGGATTGTGGGAGTCCTGGCAGCCATCTTACCACATCCCAGGCCCCTCACTGAGTTCCAGAGCCAGTAGTGCCCCCACCATCCTCTGGGGAGCCCAAGGAAGTTATGCTCCCCTCAGCCCTCTGAGCCTTGGTTGTTTGCAGAGCATCCTTTGAGGGTCAGAAACTGGCCCTGGCAATGAAGGGAATAGTCACAAGATAGAAAGTTTCAAAGTAGCAACAAACCACCTTGGAAAACCAGAGACCTGGGGTGAAGCTAAAAGGGGGCTTCCCAACAATGGGCCAGAACTAGAATAACCCCTTCATGTCACATGAGAGGGAATAGAGACCCAGGGGACAGGAGTGACTTTCCCAAGGTCACCCAGCAAGTCAGCGGCCCAGCCACCAACTCCAGCGGGTGGGATCTCTATCACAAGATTCTGGTATAGCCAGAGGGAACTCAAGGGCTGGAGAAAACAGAGGGTGCTGGAGGAGGCCCAGCCCCAGCCATGTCTCTTTGTACCACAAATGCCCAACAAGCTCCAGATCCCCTGTTGATGGATGGTGCCACAATTACCATCCCAGCCACCATCAGAAAACGGTGAGGAATTCAAGTGCCTTTGAAGGAATCAGAAATGAACGCTATCCCTCCGTGGCCAGGTCTCTGCAAAGCCAAACCAGACATCCAGGTGAGGTCTGCCCAGGAGGGGAGCACTCAAAGAGGACGGCCCAGAGCATGGCTCCCCCTTTCCATGCCCTCCTGCATCCACTATTCAACTGGCTTCCATTTTCCAAGTCAGCCCAGTAGACTGAACAGAAGGAAAGTCATTCTTAAATCTAAGTTCCAGGATACTGTTACAGCCACACAGCCCAGAAGAGGACCAGGTTTGTCTTTGCATGATACCTGGCACACAGTAGGCACTTAATATATGCTTGTGGATCTGGAACATAGCAGGACTGGTCTAGATGACCCTTCTATAGTGATTGGCCGACCGATTCATGCACAGCCTCTGACATATATTAGCTGTGAGATCCTGGGCAAGCCAAGCCACCTCTGTGACTGTTTTCTCAGCTGTGAAATGGGAACAATAGGAGTGCCTACCTCAAAGGGCTCTTGAGAGACTCAAGCCAGACAATATATGGAAAGTGCTTTGTCTGCCCTAAAGCACATTGTGCAATGTAAATGAGCACTGCTGCCCTAGCTGTCGTTGTTATGATCCAAGGCCTACAGAGTCACAGGAGCTGGAGGGGACCCCTGGCATGGGTAGCTGGGCCTTCCTCCCCTTCCTCCCTTTAACGACATCCCAGCTCCCAGGCAGTCAGGCTGGTGAAACCTCAAGACACCGCTCAGAATCCTGCTTGTAGCAGAAGACCACAGACACCAACTCTGTTGAAATCATTTTCAAAATATTCTTTTTTTTAAATTCACAGACCCCATGTTAAGAACCTCTGATTCTAGGCCAACTCCTCTCTTTACAGAGGAAGAGACTAAAGCTCAGAAAGGGAAAGAGATCCGCCCAAGGTCACACAGCTGATACATAGCAGAGCCAGGACTGAAACTCTGGAGTCTGAGAGTAGACCCGGCCCTCTCTCTCTTACCCTATATTACCTTGATGGCAGGAAATCAGGAGAGAGAGAGGGAGAGAGCGAGCGCAGGAAAAACTTCTGAAAGTTTTACCACTGTGCAAAATCAGGAAGAATTTTCTTGCTGGAATTTTCCAAGAACTATAGGAAATTTCTTTTTCTTCCTTTTTTTCTTTCTTTTTTTTTTCTTTCTTTCTTTCTTTCTTTCTTTCTTTCTTTCTTTCTTTCTTTCTTTCTTTCTTTCTTTCTTTCTTTCTTTCTTTCCTTCCTTCTTTCTTTCTCTTTCTTTCCTTCCTTCCTTCTTTCTTTCTCTTTCTTTCTTCCTTCCTTCCTTTCCTAAACATGACTTACTCTTCTGCATCTGTGGCTTTCGGAAGGCTCTGGGTTCTTCAGGCTCCAGGTCCCTTCAAAAAGCATTCATCAGCCCTGAAAATCAATATTTGATAAAGGCCCATTGTTGATGGTTGAAACAATTGTTTCTGTTTTCCTGCTCCACTGCAGGCGGGGGTGACTGCTTCTCTCCCCCATGCTCTCACAGGCTTCTAGAAAGACTAAATTCACGAGTTCCACCCAAAGATCAGGTCCAAGCTACGTGTTTTTCTGGGGCCAGAATTGTGGTAACTGTCTCTTAGAACAGCCCCCAGGGCTTCACTTGGAGTCAGGAGATCTGGGTTCAAATACCACCTCAGAGACTTCTGTCCATCAAGCTTTGCCTATGGGCCCACTAGGCACCAGCCACTATGTTAGACGCTGGGGATATAATCACAGAAACATGGCGCAATGGGAAGGGGGAGAATAAGCCTGCATACGGACACGACCACTCTAACGGCAGGCTCATCAGTCCCCTCCATATTCTCATCTGAAAAACGGGGCCTTTGAACTCACGTGATCTCTAAGGGCCCCCACAGCTCAACACGGGGGATCCCATGATCGTGATCACGGCACAGAATCTGAGGATGTCCATTCGGGGCTGGGTGGGAGAGACTTCCTCATTTTAGGGAAGACAAAACCAGGGTCCAGAGAAGGGAAGGGATATGCCCACTGTTACATAATCACTAAGGGCCGAGCTGGGATTCAAATGCAGAGCTTCTGACCCAAGACCTAGGGCTCTGCCCACCATCCCATCCTCTCTCCCTCCCGCTTGAAGTCTGTCTCCTCCTTGGTAAAATGGAGATAATGGTAAGTGTCACACCTACCCCACAAGGTTGTAAGGAAATCACTTTGCAAATGTATAGAAATTTGAGTTGTCATTCAAAGGGCAATGCCCAGTGAGTGTAGCCTTCCCCTATTATCTGTCCTCATTCAGATCACAGCAAATGATCACCAGAAGCTAAAATGTCTATGGAGCAAAGGAAAGGCTCCATCCAGCAAGCCTCCCTTGCTCGTCCATTCTCTCCTTCTGAAACATGGACTCCCAGGACCCTTTCCCTCCTTTGCCCAATGCCTCTGCCTTGGCAGGCTGAGACAAACCCATCAGTGCCAGACAATGAGCAAGCCCCAAAGGGGGCTCAGCTCAGCTCTAACATCACAATCTTCCCAAACAATTGCCCCGGAGGACTCTGAGAGTTGGGCATCCACAGATTCTGGCAATGTCTGCTCAGCCAAGAGACAACTGCCATATTTCCAGATCCTGGGTTTTCAGAGTGTTGGGGGGGGGGCAGGGAAAAGAGACCCTGCTTGGGAGAGGGTCAAAGTCATATTCCCAGATCTGCCCCTTCCTGGGGCGGTGACCCTAGTCAAGTCCCTTCCTGTCTCTGGGCCTCAGTTTTCTCCTCTTTAAAAGGAGGGTCTTGGACTGAAGGGCCACTAGGTTCCTAACATCTCTAAAAACCCACAATAGCTGAGGCGATCTGGAAGCCTCAGAGCCCTGCACCGACTAGCCTTCGGCAGTCAGGAGGTTTCGTTTCTTTCTTAGGATCAGAGGGCTGTAGACCTTTCATAAACAAGTTTACTTATGAGAACGCAAAGAAAAATAAAAAAGATTAACCTACTGCTTCCCCCACCCCAAAAGTAAAATGAGAAATAGAGCCTCTGTTCTCATTGATTACACATGCCTCCCTCTTGGAAACCAATATCAGAATGGTTTCATTCACTAGTGCCCGGAAGCTACTTTTGCTCAAAAACAAAACAATCCAATACACAGGTTGGGGGGGGGAGGTGTTTTCGAGGATTTGCTCATTGATGAAACAGCCTGAAACAGATGACCTCATCTTTCAAATATTTGTTCACGCCCCCATTATTTTCCCCCTTCAGTTTGCCCCTTCGAGAAAAGGTTTGCCCCACACCAAGGCAGCCATGTCTGCCCAGCAAGGAGGAAATCCAATATCACCCAAACCAGAGCTCTGATTCACACAGTACCTACCCTTCCTCCCCCAGGCTGCCTCCTCCTTCTCCTCAATGCACCCTCAGAAAGGCCAAGGCCATGTGGTGGAGTAAGCCCCAAGTCAAGGTCCACCCAGTCCTCCTTAGAAGGCACCATCTTGCACAGCAGACAGCACTGTTTTGGCCCCACAGCAACAACCCGCTAAGCAAAGTGGGCTGTTGATCTGCACCTGTTCCAAGCAGAAAACAAGTGATGCTGCACTTAAGGGAAAATGCCTCATTAGAACCCATTTCAGCTTTCTGAAAGGAAGGTGTCACCCATCCTGGGCTCCTGCCACCCTGGAAGAGCCAAAGACTGGGAGAACGTCACTGATGGCTGCTGGGTAGACCCATGATTTGCTTCAGCATGTCCACTGGGCAAGTCAAGTGCTGCGGGGCTGAAGACAGCTAAGTCTTCTTCCTTCTGTCTTCCTCCTTTCCTCCTCCTCCTTCCAGCCTCCTCCCCCTCATCTTTCTCTTCCTCCTCTTTCTTTCCTCTTCTTCCTCCATGCCCCCCCCTCCCCAAGGCACCAGGAAGCTGTCCACCTCTCTGCCTCGCTTCAGCCCTTACCTCCCTCCCAGGGATCCCAGGAGCAATGATCTCGGAACAGCATCTGTCCTGATGAAGAGGGGAGGGGGACCCGGGGCCCAACCCTCTGACGGCGCGCTCCACGCACACAATGGCACATAGGCTCCGTGCCTTCTCCTTTCCTTCCAATCACATCTCAATATTTGAAATTCAGGAAGGGCAGAAATCCGGAGGCACCATCAGCAGAAGTGTTTCCATGTCATGACTATACCTGGCTTGCTCTCTTACCCTTTTCTTAATCCTAAAAAATCCTCTTCTCTTCTTTTCTTTTGTGCCTGAACGGCGCATTCTGTCCCCCCAAATACGCAGAGCTGGACTACCAAAACTGTCTTTCCGAGCACATCTTCCTAAAACAACAACAGCGACAACAATAAAAATCTACCAAAAGCCCAAAGGGAGGAGCGCGCCCACAAGGACAACGGGAGCTGGGCGAGCAGGGCACCTCAAAGGCTCAAGCTCTTCCTCATTTGTTCTAGGAATCATTCAGTGGCTTCAATTCCACAGCAAGGCTGGTCACAGCTCAGCCGCCATTTGTAGGAAGTGGAGTAACCAGGCTTCTCATTTGGATTCCCAAGAGGACATCCCCGTTTCTGCCTAATAAAACTCTACAGGAAGGGGGGCCAGGATCGGGCCACTCTTACCTTTCAGATGTCAGCTACCCCCCTATCTCTCCATACCTCCCCTCCCAAGAGCTCTTCAAACCCAGGAATTCTTCAATTCCAGCAAAATAAAACTAACCAATTCTTACCAGGGCTTTTGCTAAGAGCTCATGTGGGACAAATGTGGATATCAAATGTTGCCAGCAAAAAACCACTATTCCACATGTGACCACACCACTGGCAATGTTTTTACAAAATTCCCCAATTCTCAGAATTATAATTATGAAAAGTCTCTCCCCTCCCAACTCGACTGCAAGATATTCCAGTTCTAATGCTTTAATAAGCCATCAAATATGGCCTCCAAGGGGGAGGTGGGGAGGGGAGGGCAATGAATTTCTCCACCCCAAACCACCCAATCTACAACTGTCCAAAATTTACCCCGAAGCTTAGAGCCTTGGAATAGAATGCTGGCTGAAATAAAGATGAACTCAAGGCAGCTGGCACCACATTCCATGTTGATGGTCAGCACCGCCCCCCCCCAATTCAGCCCTCCAGTAGCTAATAAGAAGCCGGGCAACAGAGCACTTATCTACACCGAGGTCACATTTGCCAGGAAACTGGCCTTCTCAAAATAAGCCTTCCGTTCACTGGGCCGTCCTTCTATGAGGAAGCTCCACGTGAAATTAGGCCTCAAGTCTAAGCTCATTTACATGGGATGTTTTATGGAACCCTTCCACAATCCCCCCCAGGGCCACCCCATTATTTTTCAGACAAAGCACACTTCCCCAAACCACAATGTCGAGGGAGAAGAGGACAGGAAAGGGAAGGACCAGAAGAAGGCACGCCACGCCACGAGTCAGGGGTTCTCAGAGTCGGCCATTTTGGGGGGGAGGGTAGCGCAGTGTGGACTTTGCATGTTCTGCAACAGGCAAAAAGGCAGCCAGCTCTGTTCTCATCTGCCTGAAGATCCACACCCTTAGCCTCCTCTGGCAGGAATTCATTTCCCCATTGCCATCAAGTCCATGATGACCTCAGAGAGGGCTCGCCTGCCCGCCTGCCTGCCTGCCCGCTCCGCATTCCTACCCCTTTCCTTGTCCTCTTGGCCTGGCTTTGCCAAACCCTGTGTGACCCACCTCCAAATGCCCACTTAGTACAGCTGGTCAGGAGTTATTGTTGTTTGCTTTGCTTTGGATTCACGCCGCCATAAAAAACCAGCTCAAAGAGTGTTTGATGGGCCCGATTTCTTGCCCGACTTTGGCCGAAGTTGGGGGGTGGAGGGAAGGAGGGGATCTGGGAACCCTAAAGCAGCTGAAGAGAAAATCCAAGCAAGAACAGACCTGGGCAGGTGAGAAATAGATTCAGGTTCAGAGGAGTTTAGGAAAGAAGGGGTCGGGCCTCCCCCAAATGACCCTTTGTAGCCACGCTGAAAAGAGATCTGGAAGAGCTCTTCTGTGCTTTTCCTTTTTTTGTGGGGTACAGGCTACATAAAAACAAAGCTTTCAGAATTTATCTGTGTGTGATTTGGTGGGCACCCGAGGACGGCTCTAAGGGCCAATCTCCCAGCCAGGATCAGCCATTCCGGGCCCAGAAGGAGGGCCTGCTCTTCCCAAATGGAGAGGGGCTTCAGGAAAATGAGCAGCATCTCCCCAGCCCTGTTACCCTGGAGCTGTTGGGGATACTGCCTTCTAGGAGTATTCCACACACAAATCCCTCCAGCTAGTATCTAAATAGACTCACATGGAGCAAGCACAGAAAGTTAAAAAAAAAAATTATGTTCCTGAGGAATTCAACATGGATCTCATTTTAGAAAGAAAGAAAAAGGGGGAGGGAGAGAGGGAGAGGGAGAGACAAACAGAGAGAGAGAGACAGGGACAGAGACAGAAAGAGGGAGAGAGAGACAGAGAAAGAAGAGAGACAGAGAGAGAGAGAGAGAGGACAGAGAGAGAGAGAGAGAGGGAGAGGCCCAGAGAGTCTGAAAAAGTGAAGATGGTCAGGGGCTCTGACCCAACTCTCTGGAGTTCACCATTAAGCCTGCACTGCCCTTGGATAAGGTTGTTAAGGAAACCGAATTGGGAGAGTAGAGGAGCCGCTTTTACAACACTGCATTTCGTCCTTTGGGGCTTTCCTTGCACTAAAAAAAAAAAAAAAAAACACCGGACAAAGTCCCACTAAAGGAAGCAAGGAGGGCAGGGAGGGCGGCCCAGGCCAGACCAGGCCAGGGTGGGACTTGTGAATTCAAAAAAGCCAGCAGAAGTGGACCTTTGTCCAAGAAGACCTGAGCCCTCCTCCGATCTTCTTCCTCATCCTCCTCCTTCAACTCTTTCTCCCTGGTTTGGAACAAGCTGGGGTGGAAGAGGGCCCACCCGACTTCTCCCCAAGACTCAATAGCGTGAAACCCAAAATATACAAGTTCTATTTCTAGCTACCAGGGCCACGAAGATTCAGGAGGGCCCCCTTTCCGGAGCAGGCTGGAGGGGGGAGTTTCTCAAACTTCATTTCCCTCCTTGGCACCGAAGCCCGATGGCTGCACCCCCACCCCAGGCTGGGCCACGCTGCCGCTGCCGAGAACAAATTAACCTGCCACGTTACCAGATGCCAATCAACCGGCTTGGATTTGATGGGAAAGTCTTACCGGGTTCAGGATGAGGAGAGACCCCGGGACTCGTGGGGAAATGGGGGAGCCAGCTACTCCATGCCGCAGTCAGTTCTGAAGCCTCCTGTGCAAATCAGAGAGAGAGAGAGGAGCACATATACTCACTGGCACGTACGGAATCTCTCTGGGGGTGCGGGAGTGAGAAGAGAGAAAGGGAGGGAGTGGGAGGGAGGGAGGGAGGGAAAGAGAGAGAGAGAGAGAGAGAGAGAGAGAGAGAGAGAGAGAGAGAGAGAGAGAGAGAGAGAGAGAGAGAGAGAGAGAGAGAGAGAGAGAGAGAGAGAGAGAGAGAGAGAGAGAGAGAGAGAGAGAGAAGACAGGACCGGGGAGCAAGCTGGGTCCAGGGGGAAGGCGGTCCTTACCTAGCAACGGGGCTCCGGGTCGTGGCGGAGGCGGACGCAGCAGCGGCCCCGGCCCAGCTCGCGGCTCCCAGGCCGTCCGCCCAGCCCACAAGGAGTGCAGGCTGCCAGCTCGCAGCCACGACAACAATAGCGGGCTGAGAGGGATAGCATGAAAGGGAAAGGAAAAAGAGAGGAGAAGAGAAGAGAGAGGGAGGAGGGAGAGAAGGGGGGTGGGGAGAAGAAGGGGGGCTGCGCGGGGCTGGGGGGGGAGGGAGAAGCGTGTTAAGCTCGTCTGGCATTAACAAGTCCTGAATGAAGAATGTTAGCAAACACACAAACAGCATGCCCGATGCATGCTAATGGTCCCGGCTTGAGCCTGATATGATGAATTATTCAGCAGGCAAAAAGAAGGAGAGAGAGAGAGACAGAGACAGAGAGAGAGAAAGAGAGAGACAGAGAGAGAGAGAGAGAGAGAGAGAGAGACAGAGAGACAG